>NC_062519.1:6733171-6855671 GCF_022655615.1 Tachysurus fulvidraco | reverse complement strand
GCAGTTGGTTCTCCATCACTGCCTGATCGATACAGACACAACCGCGAGATGTTGATGCTACTGCCAGCGCATCGAGATCGGCCCAGCAGTGCCATGTACCCCAACCTCAGTGAGAACGGACAGGTACGTAGTACTGAGACACTCAGACATGCAGTACTACTGACTAATGGCTGATTTCTTTCAACCAATTATAGCATGGATAACTCATGTAAACTCACAATATTTTTGATAACCCAACATCAGTTTTATATAAACATATAAACTAGTAAACAATTTGATTAGAAAGTGTGGCAGGTCCTGTCTTCTGCTTCTGTTACTTCTTGTCATTTTCACTTGTATGCTATTGGCTCTGAATTAGTTCAGTACACAGCATTAAATTACGAGTACATCTATTAATGTAGTATTTGTTTAATGTATAATTTGTCAATTGTCAGAAAATATAGTCATAGAATGTATAGATTTAGTTACTGCTAGCTAACTAGCCTCATCAGATGTCTTACGGCTTATACAGTAGCATGTCAGTATACCTTCTTGCAGCATCGATTGTATATGTGTATGGTGTGTTGTCGATATAAATACTTTTTACCTCCAGCCAGCCAACCTGCAGAGGGCCTTGTTTCATCAGGTGATTGGGCCATGCAAGCCGTGCAGTGACCCTAATCTGTCTGTGGCTGAAAAAGGTCTGTCTATCTATCTCCTGTGTTTCTTAGTGACTTTTATATCATTAATTAATTTCAAGTATTCAGGCTGATATATTTTGTGATTCTGTCCCTGGTTGCTAGAAGAAAATATACAGAATCACATAAAATATAATGGCCTATAATACATTATGCAATATTATTACAGATCACTTACTGTACATGACAGTAACTAACTGCATGTGAGGGTATTTTAGCTGCTTAAAGGTCCATGAGTATAAAAATGATCAGTGATTGATAGAAATAAAGTTGGAAAATTTGACTTTGTGTCTTCAGCTCCTTTACCAGAGGCCAAAAAATGGAATTTGCTTCTGTTTTGTGGTGCCCAAGTTCAGCATTGAATTTTTTTGCATGTCACAGTGGTGTTAATGAGCCCACATCAATGTAGACTCACAGGGCTTTAAGTATTTATAGTGTTTCATAAGTATTTTTGTTTCTACCTAGCCTATTTGGGGTAAAATGTTCATAGAAAAGTTCAAAATACAAAGCAAAACAAAACCACTGTTTCTATCTAATAAATTATATCAAACCCATTTCTGCTGTCTGAAGGTGTTATCTTCAACCACTAAAATTCTATGTTAGGTTATCCCGAAAGAGGAAAAAATGTCTCACACTGAAATCGAAACTGTGTTCTTACTCATTTTACTCAAGACTTCCCAGCGATGAAATAATTCACTTCTTTATAAAAGGGTTTCAAAAAGCTGCTGGAAATTGGGATTAATTTTTTTTATTTACATAAATTTCAATAAGTAGTCACTATAATTCATCCCATAACTGCAAATCAAGGCTTATAATAATATACACTGTATACTGGATAAATATTCGCTCACCTTAAAGCTTATATAAATTTAATTTCCTCCCTCTACTTTCTACAGGAAACTATTTACACTATAATTCTTAGTTAATAATTTGCAAGTTGAAAGGATTAAATGAATACTTATGCAAGGTTCTGTAAATATTTATTGTCTGCTGTAATAAAAAAATAACACATACACACAATATTCCTTATAGTTATAATACTATTGTAAGTTATTTACTTATTTCTCCTTTAAGTGCTGACAGCTCCAAGCAGCTGGAGCCTGGACAGTGGCACAAGAGATGCGATGCCTTTCCTCTCTTCCCATGTGGGGAGTGTGATGGCTCCACCGGTGCCTCCTCGCAACTTTCCTCCTGGTAAGAGTACTCAGAGTTATGACAAAAAAAAGTGAAGAAGGTGGGACACGGTGGCTTAGTGGTTAGCACGTTTGCCTCACACCTCCAGGGTTGGGGGTTCGATTCTCGCCTCCGTCTTGTGTGTGGAGTTTGCATGTTCTCCTCCGGGTACTCCGGTTTCCTCCCCGGTCCAAAGACATGCATGGTAGGTTGATTGGCATCTCTGGAAAATTGTTCGTAGTGTGTGATTGCGTGAGTGAATGAGAGAGTGTGTGTGCCCTGTGATGGGTTGGTACTCCATCCAGGGTGTATCCTGCCTCGATGCCCGATGACGCCTGAGATAGTCACAGGCTCCCTGTGACCCGAGATCGGATAAGCGGTAGAAAATGAATGAATGAATGAATGAATGGAAATAAAAGGAAATTAAACTGTAACAACATGATATGAAGCTGTGTAGTCGAGTCAGACAAGTGAAGGGTGTACTGTGGTCTGAGTGTATTAGAATATGTACAGTTGTGAAGCAGCGTTTCGGCCTATCGTATGCTACTTGAACCGATTCAGTCTAGCCCAGCTTCATGTGTTTGCCCCAGAGAAGATAAAGTGGTAGGAGGAATTGCTGCAGTTCTTTAATACTGGACAGAATGGGCCAGTCCATCACTTCTCGCACTTTACCTGTATATCCACTCCATCTTGGCTGATTACATATCCAAAGAATGAGAGTTGTCTGATGAATTTCTCTGCCTTTACATAAAGTTGATGGTGTCTTAGTCAGGTTAACACATTGCACACCTTGGTACAGTAATTGAGGGTCTTGGAATGTACTTGTCCATATGGCATTACTAAGTATTCTTGGTACCAGAAGGACATATTCCATTCGTGACCGTCTCGTATACTGAGTAGGAAATATACAGTATGTGCTTTTGAGGTCTAATTTCATGAAGTAATATGCATCACGCAGCTGTTTAAAATTTGGTGGGACTAACAGGAGTGGGTAAGCCTTTTTTTTTTTTTAGAGGAAACCCAAGATAATCATGTTGGCTGTAGGACTGAAGACTGAAATAAGGAGCAGGTCTAACTCATGAACGAGTCCAACCATTAGGGTAACTGGAACTTGATGGGTTGACTGTATGCTGCAGTTATCCTGAGTGGTGTCACATTGCAAAGTTGATAGCGGTGAATGAGAATCGATCGAGGTGGAGACATAACAGTTCTGGAATCGAACCAACCGACGGATCTGGAATCGACCAAGGTGGAGACATGACAGTGTTGACTGGTGAAGCAGTGAACTGGCAGGATGAGACTATGGGGCACAGGCACAGGATCACTTTAGCTGTTACAGGTCAGGGTTTCTCTGGGTAGGAGGTGCTTTGAAGTCTTGGTTGGCCACAGGAGTAGCATGACTGAAATTGGTATCTTCGCTGCGGTCTTTTACAGTTGCATGGGCTGAGGTGCAGGTCTGGATGGCTGGTTATGGAGGAGGTTGTCCAGTTAGATGGATAGGGTGATATACTCTGTGAGTGCTATATGGTCCTTCTTGGATGCGAGTGGGTCCTCACAAGGCTGCCTCGTTTTATCCAATTGGGTTGGGTGCATATGGATCCTAACAGTAGAATCCTTACCTTGACATAAGTGCACTAGCTGAAAAGCAACGTCCTTGAATCCCCGCTGGATACTCAGACACATTGTGAATGAGCTGAGAGAAGTGGAAAAATAAATTTTGTTCTTAGGATTGTTGTCCCATAGAACTGTAGCTTATTTCTTAGCTCTGCTGGTTCGCAAAGACAGAAATGCAGAAACGGAGATTTGTCCGTTTCTGATGTGACTTTCAGGTGCTCATGCAGAAATCTCATTGCTGTTGCATAATGAAACGTCCAGCATGCATGCAGAAACAGATAAATCTATCTCAAGCTAAGATGTCTTGCTCTTGATTTTTGATAGGTTGCTCATTCATTCATACAGCCTGTTAGTGAAATCTGTGAGTGTTTTTATTAAATCAGGGCCATGGTGCACCATGGTAAGAGCCTTCATACTGTCATATTTCAGAAGTTAAGCCCTCAAGCATTCATCCTTGCAGATTTCCCTCCATGTATAGGACACCGTTTCCCTTCCATGCATGTAAAATATGCAGAGAAAGAATCTCTTGTAGTTGTACTTTTCATTTATTGAGTGCATGCATTTTCTCCGACCGGTTTTCTATGCTGTGGTGTCCTTCCCTTTAGGGCACTTCTCGATGCACTTTGATGCTTTCCAGCAGCAGATTGGTGAACTCCCCCCAGCTCTCCCAGCACGCTCCTTAAGAAAGGTATCTTTCCAGAATTTACAGACTTTCTATTTCCTATTATGCATGTTAAGCATCCTACCCTTACACCCTGTCCAAATTTTCCTGACTTCTGGCCTGGATGTGCATGTAGGTGTGTGCATTCACTAATTCTTTCCTCATTAGTGGCACAATCAATAAATATGGGTTTAATGAGAGCTTAGACAGACAGGTTAAAAAGTGAAAGATCTTTGCCATTCTCTGACATCTAATTAGAACAGGCATAGGGCATGACATTTGCAAGCTGCATTAATAACTCTGTTTTAGATCCTGGGTATTCAGGACATGGAAATGTTTGTAAAGGCGATGAGTAATAAACAGTAGCACATAGGTATTAATAGTCTTGTGTGGATGTTATGCCAGGACACATTTTTCAAGATCATGTCATTATCATGATGTCATTGAGAGACCATTCTACATGGACCGATGGATCGATCTATTCAGTTTCTGCACTATAAAATGTATAGTTTTAACAAAATTGTGTGTTGATACTAATGCCATTTCTCTTCCCCTGGCTCCAGTCACCTCTTCACCCCATACCCGCCTCACCCACAAGTCCTCAGTCAGCTCTTGACGGTAGTAACTCCACACTATCGGGCAGTGCCAGCAGTGGCGTCTCGTCTCTAAGTGAGAGCAATTTCTGCCCTTCCTCATCAGATGCTCCGGCTCTTGACTCCACACCCAGCTGCCAGACGTGGACCACGGACACAGACGAAGCAGAGACACCCAGCACTGTCCGTTACAGCATCTCCGAGCCTGACGTCCTTGAAAGCCTAAAGCCAGTCCCCTGCCGTAGTAACTCAGCCCCTGTGGGTGTCATGCCGATGCTGCCTCCAGATGGGCACCACCTTATCCACGCTGGGCACGTTGGGCATTACCACCTCCATCAGCACGAGCCACCTCCAGCACTTCCCCCTAAACCGTACCTGAGAGAAGGCTGCATCCCAGAGGAGGACTTGAGACCTGTGCCGAGACCAATGCCACGCAAGATCTCCCAACCACTGCTGGCCAGCAAGGAAGAGCAAGCCAAAGTGGCATGGGAGCACGGAATCAGTGAGGAGTAGAGGTGTGGCCGATAGTGCGGCAGGCCAGTTGCATGTCGAATGGCTGAAGCCGGGTTTGTAGAATTGCAGAATAGTTGAATGAGAGAATTTGATGTTACCTGGTTCACCTTACCTCCAACAAGATTTTATCAATTATCATAGGAGTCTCGTTGGACTTGATGCAAGAACTGAGTACATCTTGATGAACTTTCAGGATTACAGTGGAGATTATAGCAGTCTGGTTTATGCTTCATCAGAAATGCTTCTGGGGACGACCTCAAAAGGATCATATTCAAGCCTGTAATGTCCTTGGTTTGCAAAGCAATAGGAGATTCTTAATTATTTTAAGGCTGTTCGTCAAATAATGGGGGTTGGGAAGAAAATGCAAATGAATGAATGAAACAGGAATAATTAAATGAAATACATTTAGTTGTCTGTTCAACATTCAGCAAGTTCAAAGTGTTTATTGTCATATGAAGTATAATACAGTAAAGAAGACAGGTTTCTCTGTAAAATCAAATTATTTCAAGTGTAGAATCAGTGCATTGGCTGGTCAGGGATGTAAGCTACTTTAAAACAATAGTTAGATAATCTACAGTTACTTTAAACATAGCATAAGTGCCTCCAAGCAACTGAAAGGAAATATAACCATAAATTGTTAGGTCAGGAATAACACAAAATGGGTTGTGCTGTTAGGATTTCACATCACCCTTTTTAACTGTTTATAGTTAATACTGAGATATGTTCTCAATTCGCTAGTTCCTGTTATCACTATAAACAGTTGTCCCATCTCATGTCTCTTTCTCGAAAAAAAAAATATAATAAAATTCTCGTCCCCTTGACTTGTAGGTGTCAGGTTATAGTAAAAATGACTAAATGAAATCTTAAAGACTTTCCCATGGTAGAAAGTTTGCTACTATTACAAAGCTCTAACAGTGAGGACTCTTTCGATAATCTTATATACGTATCTCCTTACAGAAAATTTAACTATATCAACAACTGCAGTTTTTTTTTTATTATTGTTAAAAAGCAACACATATAGCAAAAGAGTATTAGCCATAGATTACGTGGCACAAAATCTAGACAAGACGAGCCGCATTAAATTTGTTGTTACTACAGACACAACTGCATTATTTAAGAGGTGAAAAAAAAACATCACAACACTGCATCTTGTAGAACAACTTTTCAGAAATAGCATCAAAATCAAACTTACAGACTTTTCCAGTTTGCCTCCATCTTGGTTCCGCTTGAAGTTTCAGAAGTATGTTCAGAAGGAAGCATAAACCAGCCTTAACTGTGTGCTTGCCACATTTCTACCACTACCACTATTATAATCTTTCTCTTTTTTTGCTTACAATTTTTCTAGAGAACTGTGAGGATTTTTGCTTTTACATGTACTCCTTTGGCAGGTGATTTTACCCAAAGTGACTTTCTCTAGTAGAGCTGGATAAATGGGGTTGAAGTTGATGTTCGGCTTTGAAGCTTTTCAGGTTTTTAAACCTTTTGAACCTTCCAGTCCTGGGATTTGCACTCACTAGCTTCTGGACTCTTGAGTAGAACCTTAAGCACTAAGCTCACACAGTGTTATAGACAACAGAATCTGAGCAAGGGAATGAAAGCATTGCAGTTGTTACTTCTAAATGTTCTCGTCGACTTTAGCGACGGTTATTTGCGACGAAACAATATTGGTGAGATATACAATTTTGTTAAGCCCACTTTTAATTAACCACTTTGAAAGAAGAGCGTTGCTTATCTAAGTGGTTAAATGTGTTAAATTTCGGTCTGATGAGTTTGAATCGATGGAGGGCATCAAATTTGTCAAAACAATACTAAACTTGAATGGTGTATTCATCACTTTAAGGCTTTTTTTCCCCCTGTCAGAATGCACTTTAGCACTTAGTTCTGGAGTACCAAAAACCTTCTGAAGTAAGAGGAATTCTTTTTTTTTTTTTTTTCTTAAAAAATCATTTTCATTTTGTTTAGTCAAATGGATGAAATGGGATGAGATGAGATCAAATGAGATAAGATTAGATGAGATACTCGAGCATTGTTTTATATTGTTATATAGTAAAGTCTGTAAAGTGAAGTCTCTGACTTTTAAACATCCTCATTATCCTTCCATAACAGTTACAACGAGACCTTTAGTGCTCATCACCAGTAAGGTCCGCTTTCTATTTTAGTTTAGAGATTCATCTCCGAAATAGGAAATTCCTTGCTAATTCTCTCGGGAGTTGGCACACTGACATGGCACTAAGAGGCTTATGTACATGGCAAAGCTTCATTACACACACACTCACACACACACACCCACACACACATTTTATTATCACGCTGCAAACGCAAATCAGCGAACCCCTTGCAACTCAATTATCCACTTAGACGAATACGAAAGCCATTTCACAGATGTCTTTACAGCGGAACTGCTTTTGCTCACAGCACTTTTCGCTTTATTATTTTAATTTCTTTCCCATTAGGTTTTTGTAAAGATGAATATATTTTTAGATAGCAATTGTAAACCACCCCAACTTTATCTAATAAAAGCTTGTATAGTAAAAATAAGAAATACAAAATGATATATATTAATATGAATCCAGGGTGATGGTGTGAACATTTGAATAATGTACACTGTTATTATGCAAGTGAGGGGATTTTGACCCTTTTAGCTGCTGAAGGATGTGCAATCGCTTCTTGGTGGGTACATGATGATGTGTGAGACTAGTAGATGTGATTTCATTTCCTAAGACTTTTTTGTACAAGTGTGCATGTTTTCTTTATTATAGTGGAGATGCAGCATTGAAATAAATGACAATAGTTAACTCTGTCTATGACTCTAGAAGATAAAATGCCTCTGGACGTGCATAGTGGACATTTTTCCCCACTGTTAATTGACATATTTTTAATAAGGATGTGATATGGAAACACATCCATTTTCACTTTTTCATATGCTTCTTCTTTTTATTTTTTGTAATTTCTTTTATTTTTATTTATTTTTTTTTGCAGTACAAGCTGCTTGTATAAGTTTTAAAGAAAACGTATCCATGCCAAATTTGTAGAAGCAGGCATCGTGAGCAATTAATTACTCAAGCCGCTGCCAATATTAGATTTAAATCATTAAATAAATCGAGAAGATATTTGAGTAAGTGACACATGAGGCAGAGAAAAACCACAATGCTGGAAAATTTAGTGTTATGTTTTTACTGAAGGATCTCAAAATGAATCTGTCAATTCTGGAATTTGAACTCATAAGAAAAATTTAGGTGCGTATCTGTACATGTATGTTTGTACACTAAAATCAGACTAAAATTCGGTTCAGCAATCAATTAATTATGACAACAGTAAAATACAAAAATTAAAAGAGAAAAAACAAATAGATACAAATTACACATTTCCAAGTAAGTAATTAAATTCAGCAATATATTTGGTAAAAGTTTTTAAATATTTCTTTGCAGTACAGAACACTAGAGCTTGGAAGAGAGCTTGAAAAATACTACATCTTAATTTTTTTTTATAGTTTCTTTTTCAAGTCATCTTCCAGTTATTCAAAGTCAGATGTCGGTTCTGAGTTAGATCTCATTTTGTTCCGTATGTCACAGAGTGGACAGACATGAATAAAGTGTTGTCGCACATCTCCTTCTCTATTGGGGATTTTAAAAGTTCGCCGACTAGCCAATAGCAGTCATATATACTAGAGAATGCACATTGATATACAATATACAATCTATTTAACCCTTGTTATACTTGAAGGATGTCACAAAGACTTTTCTCTTTTTTATGTCTCTCGTGTTTTGTTTGTATACGTGTGTGTACAGTGAGGGGAGAATTTTAAAGTAGCCAATGAAGCGTGGCCACTGAAGCTCTGATAGCTCTGAGCACTAATGTTTATTGTCATAATGTTAAAAAAAATCATGATATCCATTTTTTTAATCAAGCAAGAATTGTAATTCATCACATTTATCACTTTTAAATGTCCAAAATTCCAGTCCTAGACCAGAACAGTTAAGGATTAAGGGACTTATCACTTACTTACTTTTTTTGTTTTTTAACTCATATCTTTTGTAACAATTCCAGTGATGAAATGAGATAAGATGAGAAGATTGTATCGTGGTTAGTTTGGGCAATATTAACAAATTTACAACAAAATATAAGTATTTCTGTACAAATACTAAAAAAAACTAGCCGAGCGTGCGTGCTTACACACGTTGCATAATTGTTTCCTACATTAGTTGATTTAGTCATTGTGTATTTTCTTTCCTCTTCTTGTAGAATGAAGCTTAAATATGGCATAATAAATCAAACCGAGATACATAAGTTAAATTTATCCATCTGACGCGTTAATAGGCTTTGATTTTAAATATCATACTTCATGGGCCAGGACTACAATTCTTTCCATTTCCACTTAAAATAAGTTTTCTTTATCCAATGAAATTTCCAAACTATGAGAAACCCAATGATCTATTATTCTTCATCACCTTTGAAAAGAGGATCCTGAAATCAGTTACACAACATACGGCTTATTAATAACACTTCATAGCCACTTGATATGTATTTTAAGAAGCAAGGGAGATGGCTGCTGTTTTTATATTTGTAAACAAATAAAAAAAAAACAAAAAAAAACAATGGCAATATCTCAAAACTAGGAGGCATTATGTCCCATGAAAAGGGAAAACAAAGAGAGGGACTTTTCAGTTGTCTTTGTACATAAAATTGTAGAAAGCTCAGTACTTACACTTTTAAAAGCATTTCAGTTCATGCGTCCCAGCATCTGTCTCTATGTATATAATCCTTCTGTATTTATACACTTAAGAAGAGCAAATCATGTACAGACTGGGATTAATTGTCTGCCTTGTACTTTATGATGTAAATGTGTTTTTAAAACTAAAACGCAAATGAGGATTCAGTGACTCTTTCGATGGCCTAATCAGTTATTTTGTGTATTTTGCATTGAAAGCTGAAAAAAACTGTTATGTTTTATGAGTACTAAGTATTATGTTAATAAGTATTCTTTGTTGTTGTTTTTTTTTCTTTGTTTCTTTTCTTTTTTTTGTATATATTGTGCTGGCATGAACAAAATGTGATGTGAACTTTAGATGTAAATACATGTTTTTTCTCACTCACTAACTACTGTGATGTGGAATTCATTATTAATGCCTAACATTAAAAGTGATGTTTTCTCGACTCATGTCTATTTAGCTTTTCTTTTTGCACATTTAATTAACATCTTGCTCAGTCCTAGCTGGATTGTCGTTGTGTTGAGGATTTGAAAAGCTTGTAAAAAATTATCCACGTTCCTACTAGGAAAAGAACAATGTTAGGCCACTGTACTGTATCTCATTATGTCAGATATCTTGTGCACACAAAACATCTGCATTTATGACATTTGGCAGGTAACTTTATCCAGAGCAACTTACATTTATCACTTTTATATATCTAAGCAGTTAAGGACCTTGCTTTAATGGCCCACTAATTGGCCCTGGGATTTGAGCTCACAACCTTCCAATCTGTACTGCCACCAATATGTCTTTTCTTGAACTCTTGTACCTCCACAGACTCCACAGAAGCTTTGCCCTTTTAATGGCAGTCTTTCTGAATTAAATGAATAATCTCAAATTAATTAATTTTATACCATGTACTATTTTATATTGCCACAGGTTTTACCAGATGTATGCAAGTGGCCTTATCTCGTTCAGTAACCAAGTGCATCGGGATACTGCCGTACTGCCATCACACAATTCATTAAGAATGGTAGCCACCCTATAACCTTAACCCGTGGCAAACATTATTCCACTCTAATATCACATTCAGCTTGCTTGTGTTGAGGGTGCTAGAACTGATGGCAGCAGTTGCATGGATCATGCATTTGCAATCAACTTACAGCTGGACCCCAAATGCCACAATATGAAAACAACTTTGCCTTGTTTTAGCAGAGGTGTCCAGTAACTAGCTTGGGTGTAATGCCCCATATTCATCATGGATACTTTCCATATAGGTTGGGCAGCAGTGCGGTGACGAGAAAAAAGCAGCATGTGCCATATACAGTAGGTGTAAGATATGAATACATCATCCTTCCGGAATTAAGGGTGACCTATCAGGTTGTTTTTTATTGAATTTTTGCTCAGTGAATTGTTGTGATGGTCAGCCACATAAACCAAGGTCAATCAACTCTATTGAATCTACTCAGATGGGCTTATCAGCATCAATTCATCTGCCAAAGCTGTACAAATGGTGTGATGGATGCATCGATGAGACCTCTCAACACAACACAATGCCTAACCAAAACAGCATTCTGGGACACAGCGTAGTCCTGATTATGACGCTTAAATAATTGGTTAGACCTTAGTTTCCACTACTGATTTTGCTAGTGTCAGTAATGGGAAGAAGATCCTGATGGAAATAGGGCAGCTGTCCTTATACACCACATGTCCACAACCCTGTGCCCCCTGTCCTTCACTTAACATGGCCACTTCAACTAGACAGAAATATTGATGATAAGATGATTAGTGGAATCATCATTGTTTGAGGAAAACCAACAAAAAGCCTAAAACATGGATCATTCCAGAACTAGGTTTAGGAATTGAAACAAAATCACAAAGTCAAGCCCATGCCCAGATCTCATCCAATCAGGAGGCGCCAACTGGACTCTGTCCCGCGACTAAATAATATTTATCCAATAGAAAGCGAGCGCGTGGTGCAGTAGCAGCAGTTAAACCACTCACGTTGTGAGTAGTGGCAATATAACCAATGGCGTAAAAGCAGGGGGCGGGTCATATGATACCAGGAAGCTTTCTCGGAGTACTAGCAACGTTATCGTGTTCAAAAACCGGTATCCGGAGCTTATGGTGTGTGTGTGAAAGTGTTTGTGTGTATGTGAGAGCGAGAGAGAGAGAGAGAGAGAGAGAGAGAGAGAGAGAGAGAGTGTGTGTGTCTGACTGAGAGAACGTAGTATACATGTAACGTGTGTTTTTGAAGTTTGGATATAATTCAGCTATGTTTAGTTTAAGTGGACTTTCGGTGGCTCTTGTTTTCGCTTTAGTGCCGAGCAGCAGTGAGGCTTTAAAAGACGGAGAGTGTGAAGGTGAGTTCATGTGGAAGATAACAAACATGGCGATGGATGTTTCCTTTCTCCGTATTGTGTCACGCTTCTGTAGAGAATTTACAGACAAATTAGTCAACAAGTGGAAACTGGTTCTAAACCCACCTGCTTGTACACTTTAGCGTAAACCGCTATCACCATAGCACCATTTTTTAAATGGCTGCGCCCAAATCGCATACTAGTGCACTAGGTCGGGTGCTAAAATAGTGCACTTCAACGGTTAGCAGTGTATTATATTAGTACCGTAGCCTGCGGCTTTGAACACAGCCATGGAGGAAATCATAGTGAGTTACATTTAAGCTGTAATTGTACAAAGAATTTGTATTAGTTTAACATACTTAATAATAATAATAATAATAATAATTAGTAGTAATAGTAATATATTTTATCTCAGTACTTCTTCAGAGATTGAATAAAATAGTTGGATGTGAACAGTGACATCTGACATGACAATACAGTGGCATTTATTTTTATATCTCATATAAATTTGCATTTTAAAGCTTTTAAAGTGATTAAGAATTTAATGTATTTCTGTATGATAAAGCGTAAAGCTTGGTAGTTCATGTCTTTTTGAAAATCTGTGGCTTTTAATAATCTGTATTTAACATCTACCTTCATTTTTAGGTGAAGAAAACACGATGCTCAGTCAGATACTGTTTCGGTACATTGTTGAGTTGTACAGAGTTGTTCGGCGTACACAGGACATCAGAGATGTTATTCCAAAAGCGTATTATGACGTAATAGTTCACAATATGTATCGCCCAAATCTACTTGGTGATCAAATGTCTTCGTACCACAGCAGAGACGACTAAATGCCAAAAACTATCCACAACTCCTACACACACATAGGACTGTTCAGAAGTTTGCATCTACTGCTATGATATGCAAAACACATCAGAGGTGTAGTGGTGGCTTGCTTTCAGTCAGTGACCTGTGTTTATGAGCCAGACAGGAAATCACAAAGCGTGTATCTGTATAGGAAACATTTCATGCTGTAAGAATTCTTGAATCTGATTATTCAGATGGTGTAGCTTTATTTTCTGTACAGTGTCTCTGACTGTCGTTTCAGCTATAAAGCAAAGCACAGGATTTATATACTCGCTCCAATTCATCATTATTTCTATAGTAATGCTTTACACTTTACTGTGGAATTCACAGGTTATTTAATACTTAAATTTCAGGGTTGAATTATTATTTATTTATTTATTTATTTATTAAAGTTTGTGGCGGAGTGACTAAAAGAAAGATTGCACAACTTTAATTTATAAATTTTTATAATTATTTATGGACTAATATTGTTTTATATTACATTGAAAAAAGCATTGGAGAATTACTGCGGTATAAGAAGAATAAAACTTCAGCACACACAGTTTTTGTAAGATACTTTACATAGGGGTAGTGACAGTAATGCTCATTCACATCAGACCACATCACATCAGACAATGGCATTGTTGATAAAATTTATGTGAGTAACGCATATAACTTCCTTGCGTTATATTCCTTACTTAACCTTTTCTCTTTTCTTCTCTCTCCTAACAGTATGTATAAGCTTCTTGGGGAAGTTTTATCAGTCACTAAATGACAATAATGTGCAGTTTACCGGTGACACCATTGAAAAGGCTCTGGTGAAAGCGTGCAAGGATGCGAAAGGAAAGGAAAACCGATTTGTAAGTCAACTGTTTGTATGTAATTTGTATGTTGAATAGTTCATCTGACTTAATATTTAATTGTCTTTTTTCAAAATAATAATAATAATTCCCTTCCATCATGCAGTGCTACTATATCGGAGCAACAAGTGATGCTGCTACAAAAATCACTAACGAGGTCTCAAAACCATTGAGTTACCACATGCCGGTGGAGAAGGTGTGCGAAAAGCTCAAGAAAAAAGACAGTCAGATCTGTGAACTGAAGTACGGTAAGTTTGGATTTGCAGTAAGGCCTAGATTTTTCTGTGCAGCTTCAAACAAAGCTCAAGTGCTTGAGTCTAGAGCAGGAGTGTTAAACTCAAATTCACAGTGGGCCAAACTATAAAACTGAGATAAAGTCACGGGCCAAACTGAATATTTATTGTAAAATGAACTACAACTGATTTGTAATGTTCAACCTTTTTTCATATGGAAACAAACTTTAGTTTTGCTTAAACACAGGATTTGGAACAACCAGAGGTTGATATTACAAACACATAAGAAAATAAATTTGAAATAAGACACATCAGTGGTGTTCATTTCGCAAACTTTGACCATACACTTTTTGACAAACTCTCCCACAGGGCCGGGCAGATTTTGCTGTCTCTCTGCTGCCACAATAACGCTTTACAGCCTTTACAGCAGCTTCACTTTTTGATTTAGCTTTCATGAACATAGTCTGCCGGGAAACCAGACTTTTTTTCATCTCCTCCGCCTTCTGGAGCTTCTGCTTTACGTCCAGGTCCTTATACTTCTCATAATGTTTCGTTACATAGTGTCTTCTTATGTTATATCCTTTCGTTACAGACACGTTAGCACCGTTAGCAAACAAGACAAACAGGTCTGTCCTTTATATTCGTGAACAGATCATCTGATTAAGCTCCTATTGTCCATCTTTCGTTTGGCCATTTTTGTGGAGGGTGGAATTAACTTGCCCGATGTGACTGTAACATGGTTGTTAACGACTGTTAACAGAGAATGAGGGGCGCTTGCTGTTTGTGACTGCGCGTCAATACAGTGGCAAGGCATTCTGGGATTTGTAGTATTAGCGGAGCATGCGGCTAGCCAGCTGTAATGCACATTTGATATGATCTCGCGGGCCAAATATAATTACACCGCGGGCCAAATTTGGCCCGCAGGCCAGAGTTTGACACCCCTGGTCTAGACTATTCAGGCTTCTATTAGGTGTGCAAGATGTTGTTTGGGACGAAGCCCTGAATTCAAATTCGATCAAATTTCTGAACTGATTCATAAAACTGCAGATTCTGTAGGTTTAACAAGAAATTTCTTAAGTGTTTACACATGAGATACACTGGCGATCAAACGAAGAGTTATCTAGTTTAGACCCCAGTGCCTAATATGTTTCACTTGGTGGTCTTAAATGGAGAGACGAATCTCAGGCACAGAATCATGGGAAATGAAATCAGCCATTGAGATTTAATATCGGAAAGCTTGAAAATGCCCTTTTGATATTCACATATTTAATATAAAGTGTACTGATATTTATTTACAGACCTGTTTAGATGTAAAGAAAGAATATAACTGAGTATATTTAGTGTATGACGAACAAACCTCTAAGCTTTTAAAGGCGTCTCTCGTATCCACGTGCATCCAAGCTTTTCTAAAGCTTAACTTGTCAGTTGAAAATCCTAAAGACTCCCATCTATTTGGGTTAAGTCATCATCATAACTAAATCAAATTTGCTCATTTGCACCATATATCATTTTTTTTTCTGTGCAAACAGATATTTGTCCATATATTTGAGAATTCATGCAGGCAGATTATGAAAACTAGTGCATTTTTCCAGAGGCCATCAGCTTTGCCTTGCAAATCAGCACCGATCAGCACTATTTACATATCTGTCAGGTGGAAGGGTGTAGGAGTAATCACTGCTAGGAAGAGATGCATGAACACTTAAACAGCGTTCATTATAAACTCATTTCAAATGACTTTTGTCACTAGTGTTTATAATGCTTTCCCATCTGGTCCTGAGAGATGTGACGACTTGTATTAAGAAGCTGAGAAATTTTCCACCTCCCAATCCTCACACACACATTGCGTATTTAACATCACTGTATTCCTTGTGTTTAATTCTCTGATGTTAACTGATGCTGATGAAAGCTCTTCCTCTGGGTTCGCATTAGTAATCTCTTGGCCAAGGGCTCTCGTCTTCATCCAGTTTCCTGCTTGAAAGTTCACCGTCTGTCAAGTTAAACAGAGAATCAGTGAATATATCAGCTTAGCTAACATTAGACAAGTATATAGTTTATTTTGCACAGGAGCTTCAGCTGAAATTTCAGAAAACGAAACCGAAAAAAACACTTGACAGCATAGTGATTATTAGAGAATGAGTAAAAACTCTGTATGTTTGACCCAGCTCTCTTCCAGCCATTAAAACAGCTGGAGCAGCAGCATCAAAGGTTAAAATGTGGTTTCATTTTGATAAGAGAACCAGAAGTAGGGCATCAGTGTGGATCAGACAGGTCTGGGGAGCACATGGGGTCAGGATCACTGGTAGCTCCGGAGTTGCGTGTGTAGAAATTTCTCCCTGTTTCGTGAAGGGTTATTGCTCTTTAGGGTTTGCACATTTGTCTCAAACTGTTAAATGTCCTGTTTTGTCTTTGTACTTATTTATCTATGTGTTGCTTTTAACAGATAAACAAGTGGACTTGAGCACAGTGGACCTAAAAAAGCTGAAGGTGAAGGACCTGAAGAAGATTCTCGATGAATGGGGAGAGTCTTGTAAGGGCTGTGCAGAAAAATCCGATTTCATCCGTAAGATCACAGAGCTCATGCCCAAGTATGCGCCGCATGCAGCCAAGGCACGGACAGACCTGTAAACTCTCTGTAGACTTGTGGGACCAAAGGAGCGGCTAAGGGTATCATGGGTTGTGCGATTGTATTTTTTTTTTTTTAATGCCACCTGATGGGATGCGTGGTTTTCTTTGTCATCCGCCTGTTAATCTATTGGTAAACGTCATTTCATCCATCCATTATTTTAAGGTAAACTGTACTGTAAATATTAGACAACACTCTACTGTTTTAACCCAAACTTCATGCAGAATATAATAACATCTCCACTTAATGGCAAACAGTTGGATTAAAGTGTTGCTTAAATGTTTCAGATGAACTTTTTTACCTGGTTACAAGTTCAGTTAAAAACTTAAAATATCACGTCTGTTAAACAATCAAAAGGATTTATCTGTATACCAAATGGGACCAAGGCTTACCCCAAAAAAAAGCTCTCACACGTGTTCTTTGGGTTTACAGTCATAACGATAAAAATCCTTCTGCTAAACAACAATAACAAAGTTTAGCTATAAATTTGAGATGACTCTATACAGAATATGTTTATACCTATACATGCTGGGATACGATCACAAACCATTGTCACCCTGTAGTTCACTTGTAGTTTCTTTTCAAATTAATAGTTTTGTTTTTTTTGGGGGGGCAAATATATGGAAGAGGATGTGGGAGAATCCATACCCATTCAAGTCAAGTTGACATCACTGTAAAACATGTTTATTAACGTTGTACTATACTTTTTCATTAAAAGAACAAAATGGCTCTGTTTTCTTTTTCTGATTTTGAAACCCCACACACATAGAACAGTGTGTGAGATTCATCATGAACCAATTCAGTGCAGCGGTCTAAACAATTCTCTGACGTCACGTCGGCTGGGATTCGGGTTTATTTTAATTTTGCCGTCGTTTCTTTATGGAAAGCATGATAAATATCAAACCATTTGCATTATTACATGCTTTTATACCCGGGAGGTGTAGAATTCTCCAATCTGATTGCTCTGAAGGTGTTCAATAAATGACCTAAAACCACATCATTGGACAGTCATGCAAATCCCAGGTCTAATGCGCTTGTTGTAATATGCTTCGTTTTCTATAGGGACCTGTATAACACACACCCCATAAACATAGTGAAAAATGTTGATGTGGTGAAGTGTCTTTTTTTTTTTCAGGATGGACGGAACCTTTGGAGTGGATTTTTTTTATATATATTAACTTATAAAGGAGGTTTGTAATGGAGCAAAATAGGAAATAGTTCATATCTTATAAGTGATATTAGGATCTAAAATTTTGTGGAGGTTCCACAACAATAAATATAACTATAAACGAATAAAACGTACATGTCCTTCTTTGATAAATAACACGTAATTGTTAGCAATTTTCTGTGATAGAAGAGAAATAAAACTCTATTGGATATGCATAGGAAATAATCAACCTTTTCAGCAGTTGTTGATTCTCATAAAAGCACAGCACAAAGTTCATTATTATTATTGTTATTATTATTGTTATTATTATTATTTCTTTTTTCTATTGCAATTTGTCTGTTGAATGCGTTAAACCGGTCCCAGTTTTCCAAAAAGGTTTTCTCAGCCACATAACACATTTGTAACTATTGTTAGTGCTTAAAAGGCTTTTATCATGTTTTACATATTTTCCAGGTTATCTGTACTAGAAAATATTAATAATAATAAAAAAAACTATTGCCACTTTAATGATTTCAGACCGTGTAACAGAAAGTGTTTAAGGTTTTAAACTTGTCACTTTTTTGTAGGGTTTAATAAACATTTGCTCATGGGATGAAGCAGACGGTGGAATATTTCAGTCTAACAATGGGTTTATTTTCAAGTTTGTTAATGAACTCTTCAGTATCTTTATAGGTACCCTTATGGCATCCAGACCGACAGATTAACTTTTGCTTTTGTATTCAATAACGTGATCCGACTGACATTTTTGTCTGTAAATGAACCCAGACAAATGACCCCTTTTGCATGGTTTTGACCACATGGCTGTTCTTAGATTAATTTCATGCAAACATTTGCAAATGTACTTTCTAGGGTCTCAGCTGTGTATGGAGAAGTGTTTTAAATACAACCTGCATTTATATACTAGATACATCTAGACTGATGTATAAAATAAATAAGTAAATAAAAAGTAAATTATTTTTTCATGCCATATGATTCAAATCTTAAAATAGTAACATAACATAAATTAAAATAAAAATACAAAGATGGAATTAAATTAACAGCCTTGTAAAAGTCCACAGCTTTGTTCTGACAGCTTTTCAGCTTGTTTTTTCCAGCCTTGAAATGAAAAATGTTTGATTTCTTTTCAGCCCACTTTACATTTATGGATGTGAAACTTTTCAAATAAAAATGACATTTCTCCATTTTATTTTAATTTCTCATACATAAACATTTTTTCCCGTATATTTTTTTCTCCTATATAATAATAATAATAATAATAATAATAATAATAATAATAATAATAATAAATAGTCATTTTAAATCATTTCACTAAACTCGATCCTCGTGACGTCATGACGCACTGATTTCCGTCGGCACAAACCCCGCCCACCGGTGAGCGCGCACACACATTCCCATTGTCCAAGATGGCGGCGTAGGTGTAGCGTATATACGATGCCTATGTTTTTATCGCGTTTTTACCCGCGTTATTATTTTCCACGCTGCTCGAGTAACGTTAGTTTGCAGTGCGAACGCGCGGTCCGCTTTCTCCGCTCGACATCTTGATGTGCGACGCGCTGAAAACCGCGGACTTTGTTGTGCATCCAGTCTGCGTTGTGTTTGGCTCGGGAAAAGTTTGAGCATCCGAAAATGAAGCGTCAGGCCGAGCGGGATTCCAGTCCGAGCAGAGCTCTCGCGAAACGTCTTCGGGAAAGAGAACGAGACCGTGATGGGAGCCGAAGGGAAGATACAGCGGCGGTTAATCAGCCGCCGCTCGCGCTGCTGCTCGCCGAGAGCCGGAGCTACCAGAAGCAGCAGCAGCAGCAGCGCGCGCGAAGCCGCAGCGGCGAACGCGAGAAGCCCCGAGCGCGGGAAGAGCGAGCAGGCCTCCTCCCGCGGCCTCCGTCCGTCATCCCGAAAAGCAAAGCCCCCGTCTTGGACCCGCTCGGTAGCAGCAGAGGCGCAAGCGGACTGGAATACAAAACCTTGCTTATTAGTAACCTGGGCTCGCAGCTTACCGACGAGCACGTGGAGGACGGTTTGTTTCACGAGTTCAAGAAGTTCGGAGACGTCAGTGTTAAGCTCTCGCACACGCCCGAATTGGGCCGGATCGCCTACGTGAATTTCCGGCAGCCGGAGAGCGCGCGCGAGGCAAGACACGCCAAGGCCAGGCTCGTGCTGTACGACCGAGCGCTCAAAATCGAGCCCATGTACGTGCGTCGTCGCAGCCTCACACCGCCTGACGTCGCTTACGTGCCTCTGCATGGCTCGTATCCCTATAGGCAACGCTCTCTGTCTCCTGGAGCGAGCGCAGTTCGTGATGTGAGAACTAGAAATTATGTGGATAGTATTAGTCTGCGGGACCGTGAGCGCGTGTTGGACTATTACAGTGCTTTGGAAGAGCGAAGCCGTGCCTATGTGTACCCCCTGCCCGAGGACGATTTAATGCCCGAGGACGACCAGCGTGCCACCAGGAACCTGTTCATCGGCAACCTAGATCACAACGTGTCTGAGGCAGAGCTGCGTCAAGGGTTTGACAAGTATGGCATTATTGAGGAGATTGTCATCAAGCGGCCTGCTCGTGGACAAGGCTGCGGCTACGGGTTCATCAAGTTCCAGAACCTGGACATGGCGCACAGAGCCAAAGTAGCCATGCAGGGCCGTGTGTTCGGTGGAAACCAGGTAAAGATTGGATATGGCAAGGCCAACCCCACCACTCGCCTGTGGGTGGGTGGGTTGGGCCCGAACACGTCACTGGCTGCTTTGGCACGGGAATTTGACCGTTTTGGCAGCATTCGCACAATTGATTATATGAAAGGGGACAACTTTGCTTACATCCATTATGAGAGCCTGGATGCAGCCCAAGCAGCATGTGCCCAGATGCGAGGTTTTCCTCTGGGTGGCCGCAGGTTACGCGTCGACTTCGCCAAAGCAGAGGAGACCCGGTCCTACCCACAGCAGTATCCGCCACCCATCCCACTGCCCTCGCATTATGATATTCTAGCTGAGGGCTTTGGTCGCCATCGGAGCCTGGAGAGGGAACTTAGAGCGCGAGCCCGCTCACCTTCTCATCCTCTTTATGCAGAAAGGGAACGAGAACGAGGGCTTCCTGAACGAGACTGGAGTCCTCCAAAGGGTACGGAGCGGAGGAGTAACCCAGAAGCGTTTGGTCGTACGAGAGCACGCAGTCGTAGCAGAGAGCGCTGGGCAAAAGGCTGGGAGGAAAGGCGCAAGCGCCGGAGCCGGACACGTAGTCGGAGTCTCAGTCCTGGGGAGCAGTCTGAAGAAAGAGGGCGGTCTAAGGTGCGAGCTGGTCCTCCCAGGACACCAGATGACAGCCCTGAACGAACTCGTGGCCGCCTCCCCGACTCCACGTCCGATCCGCAAGACCATACACCCGATAGCAGTCGCCATTCCAGCGATGAGCGACCGACTGCGAAGGCCGTCGATCCCGAGCGCAACCATTGCAAAACTGACACAGAGCCAGACTCACACTCTGAAAAACCCAAAAGTGAACCCAAGAAGCCCAGCACGCTCTCAGAATATGCCCAGACCCTCAGCCGAGTGTGGCATGGCTCCCTCATCCTGAAAAACAGTTGCTTTCCCACTAGCATGCATCTCCTGGACGGAGGAGCCAACTTCTTTCTCTCACTTCTTAAGGATCAGACAAACAGCGGAAAGATCACACAGCTCAAGATCGCTCAGCGGCTGCGGCTCGACCAACCCAAGCTGGACGAAGTGAGCCGCCGCATCAGGCTCGGCGGCACTGACGGTTACACCGTCCTTCTGGCCGTACAGGGACCCATGGATCGGGACTCGCCTCCACCTGATGGACTACAGAAACGCTTCCTTCGCAACCTGGTGACCTACCTCAGGAGCAAACAAGCAGCTGGGGTTATCGGTCTGCCTCTGGGCGGACCAAAAGAACGAGAGACAGGAGGGATGCTTTACGCATTTCCTCCATGTGACTTCTCCCAGCAATACCTCCAGACTGTTCTCAAAACTCTGGGCAAATTAGAGGAGGAACATCTTGTTGTGGTGGTGGTTAAAGACTCAACTCAACCCTAAACATTGTGATCCATTGTTTTTCTTTTGTAAACACAAGTGTACATTTTTTAAAAACTCCATACTTTTACAGATAAACAGGTTTTGTCGATGGATTATGCTTGATTCCTTTTCCACAAATTCACCATCCTTAAAGTTCTCTTTACACACCTTCAAAGCAACTTACCTTTTTTATATTTGAGAAATTTGACTGGTGGTTGTTTTTAATTTTATTTTTTTTTATAAATCATCTTTTAGGTAATGATTTGCACCACAGTTTAAGTGTTTTCTGATCTTGAATGCAATTTTGCAGGATTTCCTCCAGTGAGCTAATGTGATGGAGTCTATTCAACATAAAGTGAAGACTAGGTATGAGTTGTTGAATTTTTTTATAACCCCCTCCCCCTTTCAGTAGCTTCTTTTTGGCTGTGCAATTTAATAGAAAACTTCATGTTTTGTTATTGATGACTGACCCAGTTTTGATTTTAATATGCTATTATGCACATTACAGGGAAGAGGGACATTTGTCATTACAGGCATCTACCTCTTGAATGGTTTAGATTGTTTTATGTTTTCCAGCACAATATGGTCGATAAGATTTTTGACAAACGCACCCAGCATTAAAAGACAACGATCGAGTTTGAATTGTAAACATCAACACTATTTTGGGGGAATAGTCTAAACACTAAGTCTTATGCACCAGTGTTACAATAGTGCAGAATGTTGTTTCTTGTTTTTAAATTTCTCTCTCTACAGCTCAGTGAAAACATGGCAAGCTATTTTAATGTTTTTTTGTTTGTTTGTTTTTTAAGCAAAAAAAATGTAAGCTGAAATTACAGTCAAACACTGTTAACAGTTTTGTGAAGGGACTACAGACAATTCAACACTACTTCGTTTGCTCGTCGACCGAAAACCCATCGAAACACATTCCTCAGCGGTCCTCAGACACTCCACTCGTTCTCCTGATCGCAGCTTTTTTTTCCCCTACATTTTTTTTTTTCACCACATGTTCAACGATGTATGTTATGTATGGAAAAAAACTGTAAGTAAACATTTCAAAAGTCTTGTTTTTAATTCTCTCTCAGCTCTCCTGCTTCTATTCATGAACTTTAACTTTGAATCGTAAGCCCTGAGCTTAAAGGCAATTCTGCATCCCGTCTCCATAGCTACCTTAGCGCATCCTTTATTTAAGATCATAACGCCAAGGTCAGCCGTAACCAGGCAACCAAGCAGGTTAGACGAACAGGAAGTCAGATTGAAATGTGTAGATCATTTTACACTGCTTTATTTTGAATGCTCGTGGTCACTAGATGGCAGCGTGGTTCCACACTGGACCTCAGATTCCCTTCAGTCCTGCTCTTGGAGCTGCAAGTCGCTTCAGGGGATGAAGGCAGCAGAGCATATTAAGCACAGAGCTAACGATCTTACATTATTAAGCTGCAAGGAATTAACATTTGACACTTAAATCTTCATCGCAGTTCATGTGTTGAGGATGTATTACCCATGATGCTCACATCACAGCAATTTTTTACACATTTCTTTTTTTATTAGGCAGTGCTGGGTATTGAATGGGAATATTAGCTTCAGGATTCAAATAAAAAAAATGAGAGGTGAGAATATTTGACAACTTTGACTGAGGTTAAAATTATACACGTGTATACAAGGTGACTGAAAACTTTTATAAAAAAAAAAGCTTTTTCTTTTTTTATTTATTTATTTTTTACTTTTACCCATATAAAAAAATCAACCAGGAGGTTTAGAAGTACTGGGATTAAATTAAGCAATAATTATATGAATATTTTAACAAATAAAAATAGTTAAAAATGCATCCTTTTGACTTAATTTATGGTCACTGCCTTAATATATAGTATATAAATTTAGAATGTTTTTATGGATTAAATCAATTATAGTCTGGTCATGCTGTCTGATGTTTGATCTATTGGTTCTCAGTGTGGAGTCTAATTTATACAAATAAATAAAATTGAACTGTAGCTGAACATTATGATTTTATGTCAGACATGTTGCACAATCCTATTTATTGCAGTTTGGGTTCATTCAGTGAGCAATCAGTTTGTTTTAACACGCAGACCAAGATGATGTTTAACTGCCATTCTAGCTCTTTTACAAAATTCTATCTTCAGCAGTTTCATATCTTGCATTTGTTTTATGGAAAAGAGATAAAAATGTGCAACACTCAAAATGTCATTTCCTGTCAATTCAACTTAACATTCACCTTCAGTGCCACAGCTGTCTAATAACACAAAAAAAGACAAACATTGAAGTGAGCTGTAACATTTGATGGTTTTAATCGCTTTAATCTTTAGTACTTTTGCATGGCTAAATATGACAAATACACAGCCATCTAAGAGCACTAGAGATGCTTCTGTTTTGCATCGTTCTTATTTAACACACCGGTTTTCATTACACATTTTATTACTGACAACAGCTTGAGTGAAAAATGGAAACTTTGAAATATTTACTTTCTAGGTTTCTTACTATCTGGTTGGTCTCCTTTAAGCTTAAATGACCATGTCTCCACAAATTTTTGCAAAGGCTCTTTTAGATCAGTCCATCAGTGGGTCGTCCACATTCACTTCAATAGATTTTAGATCTAAAACTTAATTAGGGGAAAGCTGATCTTATGTGCAAAGCAGTAAACCTGATTACTATCACACCGCTTGCTTACATTTAAACAAATATATATATATATATATATGTATATATATATATACACATATATATATATATATATACATATATATATATATATACATATATATATATATTTGTTTAAATGTAAGCAAGCGGTGTGATAGTAATCATATATATACGTATATATATATATATATATATACGTATATATATATATATATATATATATATATACGTATATATATATATATATGTATATATACACGTATATATATATATATATATATATATACGTATATATACTATATACGTATATATATATATATATATATATATATATATATACACACACACACACACTATGTGCGTATACATATATATGTGTGTGTATAAATATAATATATATGTATATATATATATGTGTGTGTGTATACACACACACACACACATTGGTTTATTTCTCATTTTAAATGGAAGAAAAATGAAACCAAACAAAAAACACATCTCCCACCTCAGGTGTGGGGTTTGATACGCACCCCTGTGCTTTAGGAGCTTCCTCCAGGTTCTGTGGTTTTCTCCCTCTGTCCAAAAACATGAGCTGTAGGCTGATTGGCATCTCTAAACTGTCTGCAGTGTGCCAATATGTATGAATGTGTGATTGTGCTTTAAATTGGATTGGCACACTGTCTAGCATGTCCCCCGGCTTGTGCCCCGAATCTCCTGGGATAGACTCCAGCTTCCACACGACCTTACGTAAGATGGAAGAACGGTACAGAAATTTAAAGTGATATGGAAAAAAAATCCCAGATTTTGCATGTAGTCTGTATGCATGTATACAATAAATATTATCATGGAAGTATTATGATTATTATAGACAAAGCTTCAGTACATAATTGAAGACATCATGGTTAATTGACTAGATTAGTAGTAAGTGGAAGGGTGAAGAACTGAAAATGTTTGTTGTCTTGTTCATTTGCTACACTAATACTGTTTAATCTGCAAATCACATGCATCCTAAACAAGAAAAGACCTTTTCCCTTTCTTTGTATGAGCAGATTAGAAGCTAAATACGTATTTTTATTCTGTATCTTTTGACCCGTGGGAACAAACCGTCTAAAAAAAAAAACAATCTTTAACAGTTTTGCGATAATTAGGCCAAGTGGAAAACCCTGAGTGTGTTGTTCTTCATTATTTTTGGAGTTTTGGAGTGAAAGCGAAGATATTTACTGTTCATGAGATCCTAATGAAGCACACTAGTTGCCAGACGATGAGCTGTCAGTCTCCTGGTGTGATTCAATTGCACTTCATGTTTTTTCCCCAGAACAAAGGGATGTTTAACAGTAGCGAAAGCCCATTCTGCAATATTAGACGAATATGTTAATAAATATTTTAAAGCTGAATGTGAACCCGCTGGGTGTCGGTTCCTCCAGACCTGTCTTGCCGTCTCGTCTCAGCGTCACGCTTAGTGAAGAGTGACAGGTTGATGAATAGAGTACACTACGTTCATCTGAGGAGACAAGTCATTGTAGCGAAGCTTAATTTGGCATTAGTTTAATAAATGAAGTTTACTGTGAATGAAGCGCTCAACTGTGGATGTTTTTCATTCACATAAATAGACAAAAAAAAATAAAAAAGGACCTATTGTAAGCTACTCCAGAATTAATCACGACCCCAGAGAGAGAAACTGAATTCTGCTGTGATTGTCCATCAAAACTCCTTAGGTTTACATTTGTCACTAAAAAAACACTGATGTTTTAGCTAAATAATTTCTGCCTAATCGGCCATCATATTATACAGTCTGTTTCAGGTGAGTGTGTCTTGTTAGGATTGGATTGTATTGTAAAAAAAAAAAAGTGCTAACCAGTACACCTAATCCAGCCCTTTACATTTCTTCTATGCACTTTCTCCAAGAATATTTTTTTTTACTTTTAAAGAATTGTACAAATTCTCTAGGACTGAATTCAGTTTTTTTTTCTTCTGATAGGCCATGAGATGGAATTTTCTGTCAAGAACATGTGATCTTGGTCTTTGCTGCTTAAACACTAGTTTTAGACTTTTTCCCTCCTGAAATGTAGAATAAATTATTAATTGAAAGTATTAATTTTTATTCCTATTCCATTTTAATCTATTTTTATAAGATACACAGTACTGTGTATAATTGTGAATGTGGCTAATAAAATTTGACACTTTTTCTATCTGTTTATGAAAATACAATGCTGCAAAAATGCTAGCTCTTGATTCTTGTTATAACTCCAGTTATTATGAGTGCATAAAAAAATACCCATTGCTGCTTTAAGTCTTAGTATTGTGTGTATTTTTCTGTGTTTTGTTGACAATTTCTTTGCAACTCACTCACTCATTAACCCAATTGATCTGCGATTTAAAGCTTAAGAGCACCACAGTCCACAAAAGCGTGAGGCAACTGCAAACATAGCACTGGCTTTCTGTGGAGATCTAATGCTGCAATCTGTCATACTATCTGTTGTCATTTCCCAGAGTTACAGTATAAACCAGTGCTTCGGCTTAGAAATACAAAATCATATTTGTATGGCCAGTCTCTTACTTCTGTGTGATTTCAAGTCAAGTCAAGAAGCTTTTGTTGTCATTTCAGCCACATATAACTGACACAGTACATAGTGAAATGAAACATTTCTCCAGGACTATGGTGCTACATAAAACAACATAAAGCTACTTAAAACAACAGAGAGCTGTTGAAAAGATAAACCTACAGGACAAAATACAAAATAGTGCAGATCGGTGTGCGTACTGTTCATAAAACAGTACAATGTTTATAACAAAGAGGGTTCAAGTTTAAGTGATTTGTGACTAGTATAAGGAAAGTGACGTGACATACAGCTAAGTATGGTGACCCATACTCAGAATTTAGCCCATCCTAACACTCACCCGGAACAGTGGGCAGCCATTTATTCTGTGGCGCCCGGGGAGCAGTTGGGGGGGTTTGGTGGCTTGCTCAAGGTCACCTCAGTCGTGGTATTGCCGGCCCGAGACTCAAACCCACAACCTTAGGGTTGGGAGTCAAACTCTCTAACCATTAGGCCACGACTTCCCCCAAACTTCCCCCATAAGTAGGTAAATGTTGTGAAAATCATCCCTTGTGATTTTATTGCATTAGTGACATTGAGCTGAAAAAAATGAAATTCAAATCTGCACTCGAAAAGCCGTTACGGCATCCACAACACAACAGCTACGTCAAGTAAAATCTATTTTTTTATAACCACTTAAAAAAATGATGTAATAGGAAACGTGTACAAACCATTTTGCCATTTTGTTCAGAAGATTTATGCGTGTGTTTACGAGAGGACTGATGATATAGATGTTAGAATTCAGAGTTGTTGCAGTAATTTCAGCCCAAAACTCACACACCTGTTCCAGCTAATTAAAGCCTTTAATAGCCTCAGAGTATAAGAGTCAGGTGTGCTGGAGCTAAACTCTAAGTAATGCTTACGTTTGCTCACAGTCTATAAAGAACCTGATATCAAATCTTACACATTATTTCCCAAAAGTAAGTGCAACTCTTTTTTTTTATTATACAGCTCTTAACAATTAAGTTTAAGATATCGACTATACTGATGATGGACAATGATTAACCACTTAAACATTGGGAAAAGTCTATTCCTATAACATTATATCTGGAACATTGATATTGTGGCTGTATCAGTATGCTGTAAAACAAGCCAGCATGAAATACAGTACACTGTTACTACCCCAGTGTTCCTATCTCTGCTTGTCTGTAAGCATTTTTTCCTATTGATGCGCAGCAATTTGACAGCAAACATGAAACGATTTTATTAATTAAACCTGTGTACACAATATACCAATTCACTAGCAAGGGAGCTGATTAAGACACATCCTCTGTATGGACGATCAACACCTCAAACTCCACCACACTGAGCTATATATATATATATATATATAATATATATATATAATATATAGGGGGCGGAGTTTTAGGTGTTGATCGTCGTAGACTTTTGAATTTGAATTTCACTGAATATTTTTTTCAGTGAAAAAATCATTCTGAACATTTTCAATCATACTTGTATATAATCTCCAATCTTACTGAAGATATTAAAATTGTTTAATGCTGAAAATAGTTTGGCATGCATTTTTTTTTAATGGATTGCTTTGCTGAGGCAGCATTTCTCTGTGACCTGCATATGTCTGATTGACTTAGTGCACGCTACTGCACCTGCACAACACCATCAGTGTTTCAACCTGAACAAACTGCATTTTATCACAGAGTTTTCTTCAGCCGAACATCAACAAAATCCTGTTTTAACCAGTCGAGAACCTCACAGCCAATTAATCACTGAATACAGTAGAAGAACACAGTTGAATAATTAGCTAAGGGTAAAGAACCATCCGTCAAATTGGGGATCACGTTTTGTCGTTCCTATACGACAAGTGCTAAAATCTTATCAACATAACGTTGGTGATGTTGTCCTTATCATACCGTGCATCTCATTACCTTATTATTTTTGTGCTTTCCGTCATCCCTGATAGATGGTGCGCCGGCTGGTGGTCCCATAGGAATAGCTGGCTTTGTGTGTGTGTGTGTGTGTGTGTGTGTGTGTGTGTCTTTGTGTTTGTGTGCGTGCGCATGTGAGAGAGCACGTATGTGAGTGTACGTGCATGCAGAAGTTCCCGCTAGCAGCAAATCGACCCAGAGCACTCAATGGAAGCCAGTCTGTTGCTCTTAAGGCTCAGGAAATGGAAGGCAAAAGTAATGAAATATTAATGTGGAATGGTGAGGGGTTCCAGTGAAATCCATTAAAGAGGGGGGAAAAAATCAATTGAACGCTGCCCTGTGCCACTAGAGAAGGGAACTGGATCTGGACACACCAGCCCACACTTATCTCCTCTTACTTCCATGTCGATCGTAAAACGAACAAGCACAGAGCACCCATTAGCGTCGGCCATCCCGAGTGTAGCGTTTTAGTCTAGTACCAGTGCTCCCCAATGCAACTTATGAAGATGCTGCTGTTAAAAAAAAAACCTGCCTAAACTTATGCAATAGTGGCATTGTGTGTAGTTTTGCTGATGCTCATCTTGAAAATAGAAATTGTGTGTTTCCTCATGATGCGTGCAAATTTAGCTCGTTATTTTTGGAACTTCCAAGTACGTATACCTCCGGGCTTGGCAACACCTCAGGTTTTGAATGTAACCGAAGTTAGGTTTTTCCCTGAAATCAAATTCTTTGTACCCTAAAACTCCATGACCTCTATGTTAAATCTTAAATCATACTAGTTATTAGAGAACTGAATCAGTTTATGCAGCAACGTGTAATCAGGATAGGTGTGGCAGCCTTTCCATCTCTTCACTCGACTGCTCCCTGTTGGTCTTAACATCTCAAAGATGAGTTATCATGGCTAAATCGTATTACTATCTTGGGTTACTACGTGAAGCACTGAGAGTAGCTCAGTCACGTCAAGGATAACTATGTAGAGTCATAAGAATGATTAAGTGATTGGTCGGGTATTTCTGTGTCAGGTTTGAGGTATGTTATAGTGCATGAGAATGAGAGGTGCTGCATCTGTCTGAAGGTCATTGATGACTGTACTATGTTGTATTTTAATTTTTGGGACTGAAGATAAAAACAGTCCAGAGAAGGAGGAAATATCTCAAAATTGCATCACATACGTTAAAAATTATATGCATAGGACTATAAAATGTGCAAAAGTGAGTTGCCAAAAGAACAGCGGTTACATACAGTACAAAGGAGCATCGTTAACTAGGTGGATTTATATGCAGCAGTCATGCAATGGTATAAATAACTATATAACATGTAGTTTAACTGTGAAAAGTGTGTGTGTATGTAGGCCTGTGTGTGCACCCGGCTGCATTTCAGAGTCTGTCTGTCTGTCTGTCTGTCTGTCTGTCTGTCTGTCTGTCTGTCTGTCTGTCTGTCTGTCTGTCTATCTATCTATCTATCTATCTATCTATCTACTTCCACCCATCTATCTATCTATCTATCTATCTATCTATCTATCTATCTATCTATCTATCTATCTATCTATCTATCCTTCCACCCATCTATCTATCTATCTATCTATCTATCTATCTATCTATCTATCTATCTATCTATCTATCCTTCCACTCATCTATCTATCTATCTATCTATCTATCTATCTATCTATCTATCTATCTATCTATCTATCTATCTATCTATCTATCTATCCTTCCACTCATCTATCTATCTTCGTAGCATCATTTCCTCAGAAATTAACAGCAAAACCTCATTTAGTGCAATACCAATATATATACTGGGGGCAGTGCAGCTCCATGTCACTGTGTCTGCAACTGTAGAAACAAACTATTGGCTGTGTCTCAAATGGCATACATGCATACAATCCTAGATAATTTTTAAGTAACAGATTTTTTATTATGTTTTACTTAACTACTAAAAAGGTCTATATTTTATACCAGAGTTCTAGGTTTTCTAGCTAGTAAATACTTTTGAATGGATGGTTCGCATTAGTGATTTAGGCTTTATGTGAGTTTGAATTCTAGGTCCACCGAGTAGTCATCAAGTGGTCATTGATCTCACAAGAAAACTATGCACATATTATAGTGAGTGAAATGACATCATGACGTTATTGACCGTAGTTCAGTAATTGATCAACGTTTAGGAATTGTGTCTTACTTATCTGTAAATATACTAACCAAAATACTGAAATAGAATTTCTCACAAAATTTGTTTCATCCAGAAACCTAGTGGGTTCTTTGGTTTGCTCCCCAAAAGGAACCGGAAGAACTAGATACTGTTTACCATAAATTCTTCACTGACTCTTTTCTTCTAGCTCTGAAGTCTATTTTATTCCTTAGGTTGCTAGTATCAAATCCAAAAGGACTCCAAAATCCTCTGTTGGGTCCTTTAGCAAAATCTTTAAACTTCAACTTTGAATGAGGATTCATATAATTTACAAAAGTATATGCGACATAAAGTAATAATGCCTCTTGTGCTGCTTTGTTGGTGCCTGACAACTCTGCTTCCAAGAAGGCTTTAGTGCAAAGGCAGCCCAAATACCCAAAGCTGGATGGATGATGTCAACAGAGGCTGTGTGGAGCCCGAGCATTACGACATGTCTGGCATGACGGCAGCTGAACGGCTTTGGGGTCTCGGTGCGTATTATGACATACCTACATAACATTCAAAGCAATGTTACATGCCTACAAAATAAAGCTTCTTATTGCAGAGAGGCACAATGAGAGAGCGGCACCTCACTAAAACCACAGGAGGGCTGTTTAATCGTGTGTATTTTTAAACCATGAACTGAGCACAAAAGCTTAAGTAGCTAAATCCTATGCAGTATTCTACTATAAATGGGTCCTGTTTTGCTTTCATTATAAATTATGGTCTTCTAGTAATAGTTGTTGCCTTGGTTTTGGGAGCCATCGTCACAAATGAGAATGAAAACTCACGAGCGAGTGAATGAGGGGAAACAGGTTGTGGCTGAAGTGGACAATTTTAGACTCTTCAGGAAAAAAACGTATTCGTTTACAATATTATCAATGCATTTTACAAACAATTCTTAAAGATCTATAGTTGGGGGCTAAGTAGTTACGATGCCATATAGCAGCTATTTATAAAACCCTGTTGTTCATATTATAAAATACATGGGGTGCATGGTGCCTTGGTCATTAGCACATTTGTTTCACAGCTCCATGGGTTGGGGATTTGATTCCTGCCTCCACTCTCTCCATGTTTCTTGTGGTTTCTTCTGGGTACTCTTGGTTCCTCACCATTCCAAAGATGTGATTTGTAGGCTGAATAGCATATCTAAATTATCCTTAGTGTGTGAATGTGTGTTTGCAATTGTGCCTCACAATGAATCCCCACCTTGTGTCTTCTGAGATAGGCTCCAGGTCCCCTGTGACCCTGTGTAGGGTAAGCAGTACAGAGAATGGATGGTGCTGAACAAAAAAAAAATCCAGATTATTCTTTACGTGTCTGTGTGAATCCTGAAGGTGCATCCGTACATCATACACAGTGGTTGGGTTCTGGATTCACCACAATCGTGAACTTACTGAATATAAATGGATGAAATCCAGGTTCTAATGTACACACCTCCATAATGCTTGTCCAACATACACGTACAAGTGTACACTACCTTCCTCTGTGCAGCACAGAGTGCACTTGCAGGTTAGAACATGATTGTTCATTATAATTTATGATGCAATAAAACTCAGTCACATGTACAACACTACAAAGAGTTTTTTCCCAACTATATAAGACGTTGAAGAATCATTGCAACTTTTTATCGTCTGTGAACTCCGATTTCTCGCATAGCAATAACTTTTTGCAGTCTGGTAAATGGAACACAGCATTTTCCAAAGAGTTCACTTAGAACTGGGAAAGGTTCCTTGTTCAGATTCAAAGTTTTGAAAAGTTATAATGTCTTTATTTCTTCTAAGTTGGACGTGTATGTTTAAGATCCCGTTTTTGAATCACGAACCAATGGCATTTATTCGTCAGAGTCGATCGGAACAAGCTCCTGTCCACTAGAACCTTATTTACATGTAATAAATGTATGTGTCTTTACTGTCATATACATCTAATTTACATGGACCACACCCTAATTTGTGCAGTTGTTGTAGCAGGAAACCAAAAAGACGAAAGCATTCAGCAGACTCTAGTTATCTGAGGAAAGATATAAATGGAGCAGAATAAAATATCACAGATATGGATGGTAGAAAGGCTGTATAGTAAATTACACCTTCACCTGAAAAAAAGGATTAAACCTATTTGATTTGTTTTTGCTTGAATTCTTTCTTGCATTTTAAGTCAAAAATCAGGTCTAAAAAAGAGCACTTCCCAGTTTCAGCAGCAAATATATTAAAATTTGTAGCTTTATTTATTTGTTTGTTTGTTTATTTGTTTAATTTAACTTGACCTTAAAATTTGAACTTTAATTGACTATTTAATTAGACTTTTTAGGATTTCAACTGAAGTGAATATTTGTTCTTGAGCCAAGTTTTATACTGTATACATTTACTTACATTTTTTAAATGGTTATTTTCAAATAAATCAAACACCGAAAGACCGATTCCCAAAATGAGAAAAATTGGAACAAAGCAATTTCTTCATAATTTCAATAGACGTGGAATTGAGATTATTTTATTTCTATTATTCTATAGAGATTAGCACTATACATAATATATGGAGAAAATCCATTTAAATTATTACAATATATACAATGATGGAACTGCGAAAATGTAATGTATGTTTGATGAACACCAGTGTATAAGATTTATTTACCAGCTTTACATATCCTATAGATTACTAACACCAGCGGTGTCTTTACAATGTATTGTGTATAGTTATTACAGTATAGCACTTTGCCGTCATTAAAAACGAGAACTGAAAGTCACCCACCAGGAGGCCATCTGTTCAACAGCAGGTGGTCTGTCATAAAGTATAATCTTAGTAACTCTCAGAACTTAAACTTACAGAAGAGAAGAAATGGGGCCGTCAGAGATTTCATCATTTATCCGAAAAAATTACATTAAAAACATTTGTGAAGATGATTACAAAATGATTTTTTACAAATGTGGAATCAGTTGTTTTTGGTTTTCGGAAATATTTTAATGTTGAAGTGGAAATAACATTGTGTTCACCTACTACACATTTCTAAACATTTACCATATTAGTTAGCATTAACAAAGCATGAATGATTGCATATACAACATCAACAGTTTAAGTGATGTTCAACAAATTTTTACTGCGTGTCACTCACTCTCACTCACTCATTTTCTACCGCTTATCCGCACTACCTCGGGTCACTCCCCGTGGCCCGAGAAGTTCGGATAAGGGGTATGAATGAATGAACTTAATGCTAGTATACGGTTTAACACATATATATATTCTACCCTAAAACGTGTCGTAGTGTTGATCATGTGAACCGAAAGGCACGGTGAGTTCATTCAACACGTCTTTCGATCCATTAATCGAGCACTTGTAAGCTGTTGGCCATCAATTTTCACAGTTCTCGTCAAATCCTACCCTGAAGGCAGAGCCTACTAACTGGCAGATGGCAGCAGGTGGCTTTCTTTTCAATGATCTCATCCTGTGATTATCTTCATCTTTCAGGGAGAAATCTGATCCCATGGGAGGTTAAAACAGGACACCTCAGAAGCCTTTGATATGAGGTAAGAAGTTCTATCTCGTGAAACCTCACCAAAATTGTGGTTGTGTTTTGTTTTGTTTTCTTTTGAGAAATAGAGAGAGGGGTGGGGTGGGGGGTGGGGGTGCAGAGGCAGTGAGGCACAGGGGGGAGGTTGAATGTTTCTACACAGAAATGTCACTCCGTCTTCTCCTCTGTGGTTAAAACTGAAGCTGCAGTCAGTCAGCATCGCTTCTTACAAATTCATTGCACACACTGTGTTGGGAGGAATAGAAACAAAACAAAACAGCAGTAGCAGTAGACTGAATAATTGAAAGAAGAGCTTGCAATGCATGTGACGTATTAAAATAAAAAGAATGCCGGGAGTACGATGTATAGCCTAATCACATCACCAGCATGCGCCATTGCCACACAATTCCTGTAAAGCATCCGTCGTATTCGCTGTCGCGACGGGTGAATGTGTATCTGACTCCTTTTACAGTGCTACTGTGAGAGATACTAAAATGCTAATGCTCTGCCGTGTTGGGCGTGTTGCTTTTTACCGGAGGCCATCATGTCAAATCTGAACACGAGGCAGAGCCGCTTATAGATTTACTGTCATCCTCTTGAGAGACACAAATATGACCGAGAGCTACTCCAGGGAATAAAAACTCAGCACTTATACACACCGGAGTGCATGAAGAATATTCAGTAAATGATTTTCTAATATATTGGATTTGCCTTCCAACCAAGAATAATATCTATCTAGTGATAGAACTGGAACAGTTGAATATTAGCATTTGAATCCAACATTCGGGCCCTTGAGCAAGATATTCAATTGCTTTGCTATATATTTGGATCAGGTTATACGTCTGGACTAAATAAAAACATCAGACAAATGAATACCGAGTACAAAAACAAATTCGAATGCAGACCTTTAACACCGAATTACTGTGTTGATGGATACTCATTATTCAGACAATAAACGTAGATCTTGGGAATCATTAAAAGTTTTTACCACAGTGCTGCTGAATTCTCAGTTGTTGAAGAAGGGTTCGATCTCAGTCACTTAGTATAAAACCAGCACAAAGAGGACATCAACTGTCCATCATATCTGGGGGAAAATCAATGCACTTCAAGTTATAATACAAATAGCATCTTAAATCTTGAATCCTTCTGTTTTTTTTTTCCTTTTTTCCCCATATTCACATAAATTTGAATGTCCAGCTCATCAGAATAGACGATCATTTGGTAAAACTTTACTTGAGTAAAGTTAGTTAATCCATTTAAATACTTCCTTCAAATTGAGGCTTTGAGTATTATACACAAGCTGTGTACTTCATATTGTGTTGCTTAGCTAACAACTGAACCAATCCCAGGCTGTGAAGGGTTAACTCTCAGTGCCGGGCCCAAGTGTTTTTTGTGTCCGATTATTAGATGCCCTAATGATAGACCTGTGATTTAAAGGAAACTGCGAACGTTCTACTTACGTTACCGATCTGTTGCATCCTGGTTTGTGCAACAAATCAGCTCACGGAAACATCGCTGTTCGCCCAGTGATGTTCGGTTTATTTGGTGATATTAGTATATTTGTAGCTACTTGTGCAATCAATGCACTTCAAGTTATATTACAAGATGGAAAGTATTTATCATGTCACATGTTTAATTACATTGGCTTCTTCTATGTAGAGACACTTTATTGTTAGTCATTTTAAAGTCAATTCCCCTTAACAACTCATTGTGCTGTGATGTCAGCAGTTTGCATCTCATATTCTTTCATTAGTGGTCTTGTCCAAGCAAGTAAGCTGCTGTGCATGTAAATAGTTTTTTTTTTCTTTTATGCAATTTGCTGCTTTAATGTTCTAACTAAAATCCAGGAATAGAAAAATAGCACTGGATTTTAGTTGAAATCGGCTCTGAGATTTATTATTTTTTTCCCCAAGAAAAAAACAAAAAAAAACAAAACATCGTCATCGCCCATCGTTGGTAAGTCGGCTGCTGGTGAGCATGCGCATTCCAGGATTTAGGATTTTGACTCACAACCAATGCATGCATTTATAATTTGATTTTTTTTTGTCTGCAAGCAAAGGAAACAAAAACAATTCACATACACAGCTCTTCTGTTTGGAAAAGACCACCGTTGAAAGATCTGACTTAAAAAAACGTCGAACAATAACGCGTCTGTACATAGAAAGCATCACTACAGCCGTGTAATATTGCAGATCTATTCAGGATACTCATGACTGAGCAGAAACCTTGGACTAGAGCATGAATGGCTAAGAGAGTTTATTAATCATGAATGAGTGAAAGTGAAAAAAGAATCTCATGTCATTTTATATAACCAGAGAGAAAAAAATGCACAGTATTCAAAAGCATAAGCACAATCGATTAGAAATAATACAAAAATGTCCAAATTGCCAGGACATCCAACCTTCAGCGATGAATGAATGAGATCACAGCTTTAGCAGTAGATCATCATTTCTAACATTAGACAGCAGCTTCTTTATTTTATGGTCATTTTCAGCATCCATAATCTCCCTCTTCTCGTCATTCATGAGCCTAAAGGCGAGCCATCAATCACAGCAACACGCTTGCATAAAATGGTAAATTCACTAAAATGCCATCCATAACACAGCAGCCTGCTTTGGAGCTCTCTTCGTCATTCCGTCCTTTTTAATGTGCTTCTTCCTTGCACTGAATTAAAAGCACAGCACAGTCGTCTTCGCACGCTGGCTTGTGCTAAAAATAGAACTATTGTTGGCACTTGGCAAAATATTTCGCTTCAAAATGTGACAAACCGCATAATAATAATATTCTTCTTCTTCTTCTTCTTCTTCTTCTTCTTCTTCTTATTATTATTATTATTATTATTAACTTATGATGAAAGCATTTCTGTAAATGTTTTTTGTAAATGAGACTTCAACCTAAAGCTGAACCTGGTAACATTTATGAAGGCAGCATTTTGGACACTTACTGTGGTAACAATTATATGTGGTAAATAAACAAACAAACAAACAAACAAATAAATAAACTGAACTAAACTGGAAAAAAGTTCTTGTTTTCTTCATTTAAACGTTAGATGTTTATGATCAAATCCTTTCTGAATAATGAAAATAAAATGTGTGAAAGTTCAGAAATCCTGACCTCCTCATTTAAAATAACAGACGTTTATCATGTGCCCGTGTTACTGCATCATAAAACATAACAGCCAATCTGTTTACCTCATGAGATGCTTCTAATTTGCATATTTATACATGGTTAGAAATGACAGTATGTTCTGATTGGAAGCCTGCTTGTTTGTTAGCAATTTGCGATCTCTTGATTCCTGTCTTTCCTTCAATGCACAATCATGTACGTTTCCTTATTTTTTGCTTAATTTCCTGTTTTTTTTTTAATAATTTTTTATTATTATTATTTTTTTTAAACCTTCTGGTTTATTTGCTCTATGGATGGTAAACTCTGCATCATTCAGGACAATGTAGCATTAAACTACTGATGAAACACATAATCTGTATATTTTGAGGATTCTACCATTTCTACCTCTGACTATCTTCTAGAGTCTTTCCCAGTTAAAGTAAAGAGATTTTCTGGATCTGGGTTTCTGTAGTCAACCCAATACAGTCTGCTCACTCTCCTCTGACCTCTACCTTATCAAAAAGCCATTTTCAGCCACAGAACTGCTGCTTACTGGATGTTTTTTGCACCATTTTGCATAGACTGACGTGTGCGTTTCTGAAATTCTCACACAGGCTCATGTGGCTCCGTCACCCATGCCATGGTTAAAGACACTGAGCTCACAGTTCTGATGTGTTTGTTTAAACACTAACTGAAGCTCTTGACCCACATGATGTTAACATTGTGCCGCTGCCTTGAATAACAGGGATGCAGGTGTCCCTAATAAAGTGGCTGGTGAGCATATATAGAAGTTATTATTACATTTATCAAGCACTGTTCATGTACTGTAAGCTGTGTGTCGGAGAGAAGGCAGTTTCACTTTCTCTCTAACATTCCTACCGAACTCTTGTACACTGATTTCCTTTTTTTTTATTTTTGGCTGAAACTCCGAGCTCTGTTTTTAATCCCAGAACTAACCAACCCCCCCCCCCCCCAACAGTTTAGAGGCCTATTCTCTTTCTCCACCACTCGGCTCTTTCCGGTTTACGACTCTGTCGATGGTGCCAGGTCCCATTTATGTTGAGCGGAGGCTCTCGACAGCTGAGAGTCCCACACCGTGTAATTAGCGGCTTCCATTTCGGGCATCCTTTGTCTCTGCCTTGTCTTTAATTGCTGGTAAATTGTAATTATTATTCTAAACATCGCCTAGATGAGGTTGTTGCTGGGCTAAGTTGCTCAGTGACTTTTCTAGCTTTTGTCTTGGGACGCTTTTCCAACTTGAGACGGAGGACGTCAGTTACACAGGCACTGGTGGAGCAGAACAAATGGCTCTTCTCATGCAGGATGCATCGAATGATTGTATATGTAGTCAACTCCAGTGTGTGTTTATGTGACACAGGCAGTATTGCAGGGTTATCATTACACCCCCCTCAGCCGCCCCCCCCCCCCCCCCACACACACACCCAAGATAACCCCTTCATGCCGCCTGGAAGAATTTGCTTGTGTTTGAGCAGCTGTTGAAGTGTGAGCTTATTCATAGCAGGCTTTCATCTCGGGCGTTGTCGCGTTGTCTTTGTCTATTTTTTTTTGTGTCTGCACAGCAGGACGGTTGGGAGTGTATGCAGGGGATAAAGTTAAAAAGTTTGGCTATTTGATATAATTGTTTACCTTTTGTGTTTTTTAGTTTTGCATACTAACAGATTTCAGTTTTAAAAAAATAATAAAAACGTGATAAACCTTTTTGTTTTTGTTATCCATTTATCAGTCTGGAGTATCTGTAACTTAGCCATTTAAACAGATATTGTACGTGGGTATAAAGCAAAAAGGATCAGAACAGAAAGTGTGTCTGAAATCGTGTACCGTGTGGTAACCACCGCATTCGATTCAGTGTCTATTGTGTTTATTTCAGTGCCTATTGCAGGTTACTGCATTTGATTCGGTAGCCTACTGCAGTTCATTCAGTACCCTAGTGCAGTAGCTACCGAATCAAATGCAACAGGCACTGAATCGAATGCAGTCACTACTGAAGCATTCGATTCAGTTGCTACTCCAGTCTGCTGCATTTGATTCAGTAGCTACTGCTCGGTGGTGTTCGAGTATTCCCTGACCAACATGTCAGTGTGTAGAATGAATACAATCCTGACATACTACATTTGTCATGTTGGTACTGTCCTAATAACGTGTCATTTTTTTTTTTATAAAAAATTGCAACCGTTTTTTCTTTGAACCGTTTAAGAAGTTAACAATTTATTCAGTTGTTAAACAAGTTCAGCTTAACTACGCGCAATAAGGTTTAATTCAAACCGCCGACCTGCTGCCTTTTGTCATTTTTGATTGTTGGCTCTTCTGCTTCATCTCAGCAGAAGCTGTAGGTCAGCTGGGAATTTCTCACCTACTGTTTTATGAACACCGATCATTCAGACGTACTACACTTAGGTGCACTGCTTTTTATAGTAGGATAGCAGGGAAATGCAGACGCAGCTAAAGTTACTCTAACAACTTGATGTCAATTCAAACTTTGAAAACTGCAACATTTCAAATATTATATTTTTTTCATAAATGAACAGCAGATTTCACCGTTTATCCCTTTAAAGTTGTCTAATGCTGTGGAATGGCCATGAAAGAAGTTGGCTCCTGTTATCACTTGCATTATAACTGCTATAAATGACCAACCTTTCTCAAGTCGGTCTTTTTTAATATGACAATAATTTCAGTCTCATAAGAAATCTCTTTTTACTTCTGACAGTTCTAAAGGCTGACTTTAAGGACTCCTTCTAAAAATGCAACCCAATTGTCACCACCTAGATAATTTCACCTGAATTTTTAATTACTTTTGTTATTGTATACCAATATTTTATTAGTGGTAATGTTAATATAGACTATTAATCAACATTCTAACCAATTAGAGCATTAAGCAGTTCTGTGTTATAAAAAAAAAACAACCCACAGGCATGTTACACAAATCAGATAGGGATTTTTCTTTTCGTTTTTTTTTTTAACTGAGAAAAAACATGTTGATAAATTGGTAAAAAAAAATGCCAAACAAAGGTGATTTTAGTTCTTGTCACAGTCCCTCTTTTTTTCACACAAGAGAAGACACGTTTCACCCCTAATTCCTTCACACACCGCACAAGACTTAGACCGTGTTAGATTTAGGAACTTTAATTTGGATAACTATGAACAACAAAAGCACCAGAATCAGGTTAATACAGTATGGTTTTATTCATTTGTATGGCATTAATGAATGGAGAAAAATCAAGAGTCACACACACATGTGCCAGGCTCACACCCGGGTGCAAATAAAAAAAAAAATAAAAAAAAATACATAAATTAAAAATTTTACAGAAAGTAGTCAAGCAGTTGAACATTTCACACTCAAATTTTGGCCGTAGTGGAATTATCACGTTCAAGTGCAATGTCGCATGTCATAGAGCAATGCATGTACCGTTTATTTATACAGTATAAAGTGGTGGTTACTTTGTGTTAATGTCTGGAATGAGATAATGGATATAATACAACAAATATATAGAATGTATATGTGTATATATATTTATATATTTATATATATATCTGTGTGTATATATATAATGGCACGGTTCATATCTGTGCTCAGCCTCATCGCTCGCTCTTTCGGCAATAGTCCTTTAACCCGGCGTTGGGTTATTCAGGGCTGCCGATGAGGTGTGACACAGGAAACCTCACTGAACCACCGAGAGATGTTTTGCATAGACGCCAAGTTGAATTCATGCAAATGACTATGTGTGGCGTTAGAAGAAAACGTGAAAAAAAAAAACGAGGAACGCGTACACCGGGTCGAGATTTACCACATCGAACAGATGAATTGGTGAGGAATCGTGGCCATGTTCTGCCATTATGATCTGGCTTTACAAAAATAAGTGAGTTATATTCATATATTTATTCAAAGGAAAACAGTTAAATAAAATAAGAAAACGTATTCAAGGTCTATGTAATCAAAGGTGAATGAAAACTGTCATGATTACAGAGCTACAGTTGATGCACATTGATGTCCAGGTCAATGAGTAAAATTAAAATGTTCAGTCCAGTATTGCTTTTGTCTTACTGTGTGTGTGTGTGTGTGTGTGTGTGTGTGTGTGTGTGTGTGTGTGGCCTTTTTATTCTCTCTCAGTGAAAAAGGCCCTAGTCACATCACCTCCGTAAATGAACAGTGAGAAACTGTATATCTGTGAGTGGAGACGGCTGTCGTCATGGAAACCACTTATCGTAAAACAAAACATACATAATAAATAAAATAAATAACCCATTTTTAAACAAATGTGACAAAACATTAAAAAAAACAACCAACACAATGCGAGCGTTTAAACCTGTCAACTTCTTAAAAACCTCCCCCTCCCCCCCCACCTATTTTCTTTAATATATAGTTTAGAGTATTAAAAAAATGAGAAAGTTTGTATACAGAGGCATACACAGATATCGTTGTATAAAAGCTGATACAGAAGTGTTTAGCATCAGTCACCAGTGTCTCATCGTATAAAGTCTTTTGCGGGAATATGTTGTAATCGTTAATAAATAAGAGTGGACAATAGACGGGTATTAGGATCCGGAGAAAATTTGAGGGTAGGAAGAAGCTATGGCTTTCGAGGCTACATCAGCCAGGGAAGAAAAAAAAAACAAAGAGAATTGTTTTAAATACGCTATTGTCCTAAAGTTCAGGACAAGCTATGTAACAAGCTAAATCAAAACGAAACAAAACAAACAAAAAAAGGGTAAAGTCTCTTTAAACTACATGGCTACAACAGGTAAAAGTAGAGGAGCTCCTCACTTTGCTTTGAACAGACATGAGATTTATTTATTTTTGTCTCTTTCAAGACGAGGGTCAGTACGGAGCAAATTTCTGGCGCTCCGGTTTCTTGATTCCATTGGCTGAAGAGATCTTGGCCGTGTAGGATGCCAGGGTAGCGTGGGCCGGAGCGGCGGCGGCTGTGCCAGCGGGAGCCGAGAGTGTCAGGAAGGGGACGGATTTCATTCCCAGGAGGCTGGAGAGGGGGAGGGCATAGGGAGCGCCCAGGATTGGAGCGTGGGGCAGAGCGCCCATCGCTGCCAGGGCTGCGGCGGAGGACGAGGCAGGGGAGGCGGGCTGGGTGAAGCTCATGTTCAGCTCTACGGGGCTCGACATGGAGGAGGACTGGGCGGTGGATTTGGCGGTCTCTAAACTGTACAAGGAAGGAAGGGAAAGGAAGGGTGGAGAGGAAGAAGTGTCGGGACGGACAGGTGGAGGGACGAGGGAGGGGAAGGGAGCCGGATGGAGAAGGGTTAGAAGGTTAAATAAAAGACATGTTAAAGAAAGAATTCAAAGAAAATAGAAAAAAAATAAAAAAATAAAAAAGGAAACAAAAAAGAAAAAAAATCATAAGAGAGGTGTGTTTTGCTGGAGGTTGCAACAGATTATTTGAGGGGGGACCTTGGCACTCATGGGGGAGGTGCTGTTTAATTCGGGGTGATGGCTCGGGTAGGGGCTTAGGGAAAGGAAAAAGAATGATTTTAAATTCATTAGGACTTCCTCGATCCACATTCGGTGGAAAAGACAGCAAATGCATTTGGCAATATGCCATCCATTTCGAATGCAACTGATAATGTGCGTTTGTCGTTTTTTTTTGTTTTGTTTTTTTTTTTCACTTTAGGGCATATCCTGAAATTGGGATACCACAAGGTCAGCGGGTGATAAAGAAATTGGGTGTGTTCAATATGCAGAACTTTCTGATGCAACACTCTGTAACGCTGCATCTTTTGAAGGATGGGTGGCTTCCTCAGCCTGAATTATATGACGTGAATAGAAACAGCAGGATGAAAGCATTTGATTTAATCGACTCATTAATGAAACATTGAACTACAACAGTGGATTCACTGACTGGCTTAAAATTACTTTCACAAGACTTTTTAACCTTCTCAGAAGTTTACAGCTCCGAAGTTTCCCCTTCATGTGCCTAAGAAGCTACACCGCGTACTGAAATTTCCATTCTTAAGTACATTTGAAATAGTTCGGAATATAATGAATAAAGATTTTGATTTGTATGCAAGTCCTTATTCTTCTTTTATGATTTTATTCAACTCTGTGTTGCGTCTTTAGTCGTAGCATTATAGGTAACTGTTAATTAATAGGAAACTACCATATGTGTTCAGTAGCTATGAATAATATTTAACTATGTGGTACGTAGCTAGTATCTAATAGGTAAGTACAGTACTGTGCAAAAGTTTTAGGCAGGTATGAAAAAATGCTGTAAACAAAGAATGCTTTCAAAAATGGAAGTGTTAAACATTTATTTTCATAAATAAACAAAATTATGTGAATGAACAAAAGATAACTCTAAATCAAATCAATATTTGCTGTGACCAGCCTTTGCCTTCAAAACAGCAGCAGTTCTTCTAGGTACACTTGCACACAGTTTTTGAAGGAACTCGGCCGGTAGGTTGTTCCAGACATCTTGGAGAACTAACCACAGATCTTCTGTGGATGTCGGCTTTCTCACATCCTTCTGTCTCTTCATGTAATCCCGGACACACTGGATGATGTTGAGATCAGGGCTCTGTGGGGGTCGTGCCATCACTTCATGCTGGTTTGAACGCAAAAACTAGTAACACCAAATATTGATCTGATTTAGATTTTTCTTTTGTTTGCTCACTTTGCATTTTGTGAATTGACAGAAATAAACACTCATTATTTATATTTCTGAAAGCATTCTTTGTTTACAGCATTTTTTCCACACCTGCCTAAAACTTTTGCACAGTACTGTATGTGGTAATTAGCTTGTATTTCAATAGCACTCGGATATTCATGTAATCGAGTAGATGTTTCTGTAGTAGTTCTTTGTGCCATAAGGAAATAGTTACCCCAAAAAACAAGGCAGTGGCTACTGTTTATATAACATTCATTTTGTGTAAATAAATTGTTCATTTAGCATACAACATACTTTATTTGTCTTTTTTTTTTATTGTATTACAATGGACTTAACTGGCATGTACCTAGTAATATTGGTTTTGTCTCTGGTTATTAAAAAGACAAAATAAAATAATTAACCAATCTCAAACCGCACTTCATTTTACATCCCTATAGTTCCATGTAGTTACAGATGACCTACAAGTAAGAAATAAGAAAATGATAAACACTTCATGCAATTATGTTAAAGGAAATGAATCCAGGCCTGGGTCCTTGTATTTTCCTCTAACAGCAAGCTCTGGAGTGTTCTTTATCTTGCAGAGAATTTTCCAACAATTCCAATTTTTATTAAATGATGAAAGTCAGATCCTTTAATAGATCATAGTTTCATTTAATGTTACATGTAATGGAATATCTTCCCTGTTATCGGTTGCGGTGTAGCAGCTGTAAATGGTCCCTCCCTCAACAAATTTCTCTATTTAATGTTTAATGCTCATGTCTCAATAGTTAATGTAATATTAATCAATTTAATGCAATATTAATAACCAGTTCCTTACTGTACTGTAAAAAAAGCAAGAGCCAAGTGATTTTGCTAAGACAAATGATATCGGTTAAGGCAAGTTGTGACCTCGGTATTAAGATTTTAGTTGAAAATTAATTCAAAAATCTCCTTGTACTTTTATTATCGATATGATTTTGTGGGACGATTAAACTTTCTCAACTGGATGAACTCGTAGGTGGCCAAGTGACCACAATGAGATTACAGTAGATGGCATAACAAAGAAACCATAAAGATGGTTGTAGATTTTCTCTCCTGGATAGCATTAGGACCGCAATTTCTAAGAACGGTTTCGACTCAAGTCTCCATCTTTGAACACGTAATAACTTTGATGTGACACTTTAAGTTAAAACTATACATTATAAGTTTCTGTTAAGTTCCTCTCCCATTTGCGGCTGGTTCCTTTCAAGGTTCCTCATCTCTTGTAGTTTTTCCTTGCCACCTCTGGCTTACTTAATAAGGATAATATAATTTATCATACTAATAGATAATAAATTTATATAGTTCTCTAAATCTGCTTTGTGGCAATGTCTAGTGTTTAAAGTGCAATACAAAGAACACTGAACTTATACTTTGTAATTGTCTTCAAATTTGTAATAATGTCAGTTTTTATTAGATGGGATATCAAAACATATCACAAAACGGTCCTTCATCCAGACAGAACCTTAGTGTACTAAAGTTAATACTATGACATATTACGCATCTCAAAGCTCTTATAAAAAGCAAATACTGACCACTGAACACACTTTGTGTAATGGACTACATTTAGTGCAAAGGGAAAATGATGTACGTTTTATATCGAATCAGATAAAACTCGGACAAGACAAAAGTGTCCCGAAAACCAACGAGAAATTTGTTCCGTGCTGAATATGGAAAAGGATACGGAATGAATTAAAAAGGAGCTTATTATAAAGACTGACCGTGCAGCAGTCTGCTTGTTGAACACACCTGGGATGAGCCTCCATTTATTATTCATGAGTCATTCTGTACACCCGCTGATTCAGGATAGAGGCCTATAAATGTGCCACTGACATCTGATTATGTCTATGAAAATGAGTGTCTCCAGCAATGTGTGTGATTGTGTGAAAACTGTCAGAGTTTCTGTCAGAATACAGGAAACATTTCAGCTATATTGCACTGTAATCAGCTTACAGCAAACAAGCAGCGTAACACATTTCACTGACTCGCACTGAGCTATTATTATCATCAACGATTATTATATTTTGATGTGGATTTGATGTATGCTATTAAGCTATCTCTAGAAGACATCTGATGGTTCTTTTCATTCGCTCGAGTCGGTTATGAAATTTATTAGGTCGTCGCCTTACGTTAAAGCTGACGATACACCAGTAAACGCTGAAGCGTTCATGAAACCACGAAACTGTTTTTTGATCAAATTGGGACTCTCGACGGTATAAAATGCAGTCAGTGCACTCTAACAAGCCACCACCATTATTATTAAATAATTCCTCACTTAGGTGTCTTTTTAAATTGTCTTCTCCACTGTAGTAACACTATGTCTGTCATTCGAGGAACTACTGGGTACTATTTTGTGGCCTGTTTTTGGTTGTAAAGGTCCCAATTTGTGTCTAAAATCATCACAAAATGATCCTTATCCAAGAGTGTTTTCTCACTGCACATTCAGAATCAAGGACCGGCTTAAACAATAGCAGAACGTCTGCTGTTTCTGTATTTTTTTTTCCACCAAATGACAGTGATTGCCATAAAAATTACTGCATTTTTATCTTGGAAATTCAACGCAGATGAATTGTAAAATAAGCCGTTTGGTTAAAATTATTGATGAGGCTCATTTGAGGTGGTTTTAAAAAAAATGGTTTTAAAAATATCCTGAACAATAATGAGAAAAAATAACCATAATCTCGGTTTGTAACAATAGAGGCATCTGAAAGCTCTTCTATAGCAGAAAATTTTAAATTTGGAGTGACTAAGGCTTTGGGTTGCTGATTAAAAGTCCTAGGACTGCCAAGCTGCCACTATTGGGTCCTTGAGCAAAACACTTAATCAACCATCCAAGGAATCATTGGAACTCTCTCTCTCCTAATAAATGTACTGATCCTGGCAGCGATGTCACTCTAAACTGGTCGCTTGTGGGTGTTCTTATCTTTAGGATACTGCTGCTTTTTCACCGGTACACTGGTATGGCCAGGCTAGTGAGATATTCACACAAGCTAGCTAGGGAACGTATATAAATCCACCCACATCAGATTTCTTCCCGCTAAAAATAAAATCCTGAAGGAACTGCTTCTGCATAAAATGCATCCATGCGGTGCATCACTGTACGATCAGAACGAGCCTGAAACATCGTTTAGCTTTTAGCAATTTTCACCAAATTTTTAAAGGGATTGATGTAGCAAAAAGAAAGGTATTAAACACAGGGATTATCATTGGCTCTGGAGCTGAGAGTAGGAACTAAAGTGTAGAAGCAAAAAACATGGATAATGTTTAATAGTCATGGGGGAAGGGAACAGAAGTACAGTATACTACCAACTCTTGCTCCTATTGGTTAACAAAACGCTTCAGTTCTCTTTTGCATGGAGCTAAACTTTGCTGATATTTGTTGTGTCTTGCTACTGTATGTTGTGTTATCACTGCCATTCATCATCACTCAATGAAAATAAATGACTGAATATATTGCAGACGTTTTGTCTTGTTGCCACAAAAACAGCAGTCCAAGTCTCCTCAGGTACAAAAAAGCCATCCAGCAAAGAGCAAGCTATTGTATGGGATTGAGCCTAAAGTTCTGGTATTTTGTGCAGCGGAAAAACACCCAAGGGTAATATCAAGGCATGATGAAAATCAGCATATAGGTAACAATGGCTACCAATTTCTTGGCTCCACAGCTGAACTGCAGCCAAGCAGTTGTGGTGCTTACCAGGATGTGATGAGGTACTGCGCTAGGTTGATGCTGATTGGAGAGCCTGTGATGGTGACGTGTCTGTCACTGGTGCTGTCCAACTGACTGCCAATCTTGATTTGGGCGCCGGAAACCTGGCGGATCTCGTTGATTTTTGTACCTTGCCTGCCGATGATGGAACCAATCAGCTGTGAGGACAGAGAAGAACATAATGAAGGGAACCATACAAGGTGAAGTGGGAGAAAAAATTTTTTTGTTGGTGGGCATGGCCAATTTAGCACCTTGACTTTTTAGCATATGGCTGGTGAATTATAAATCCCTGTATTATTTACCTCTCATGGTTTTTAGGCAACAGACCTGAACTTTCTGGATGCAGTAGTGGGATTTTTTTGCTGCACAATTGGGATTAACTGAATATGATTTATTTATTTATTTTTTCTCACTGCAAATTCTGTTTCATATTTCATTAAGTGCATCTCGATCATTTGGGAACACTGTGTTGGTTGTAAACTTGTCAGAAGAATGATGCCAGCACTACAGACGGTACAGCAGAGACAGCTGAGTGTGACATTTTTCAATAACTGTGAGGACCTCAGTACACCGAGTAATACATTGGGCCTGAAAACAAAAAGCAGCTTTAGGTTTGAGACTCCTAATTATTTGGATGTCTTGGATTGATGATAGAGTATGTTCACAAGATGATGTCAATCAATCAAGTCTGGTCAGGGATCAAGGGATTCTTTGTTGTGACATGACACAAAGTGGTTCAGATTTAATCATCCAAAAATGTTGGTACTCTGTGGAGGTCCCTGATTTGGAAAATACATGTTTAAATCTTTTTTTTTTTTTTTTTTTTTAATAAAGAATAACTAATTCCTATTTCAACCTCTTCATCATCACCTCAAAATAACACTGTACCATGGAACCCTCTGGCTATGTTTTGGAGCCCTGCTTTCAAACTTGTGTACATCTGTTAACCTGCGGTGCTTTACTGTGTGAAGCAGATAGCCTGTCAAGTGTAGTCTACAAACTCCTCAATCTGCGTTTGACGGCAGCTCTTCAAACCGTGCAAAACAAGGCGCGTTCACTGGACGTGCTTCACTTCTCTGTGCCATTAAATGCCTATCGATCTTAGCATTGAAAACTTGGCGTCGAAGCCTGGATCAGATTCACAGTTTATCAGAACGTTTTCCAAAGCTCAGGGTCTGAATCGCAGGCTCTGAATGGTGCCGAGGAACTAATGTCAAGCTCGGACGATGAAAAAGTGACCCCATGCAGATGTGTTGGCGGGTTTTGGCAAGCGTTTGACAGACAGCTCCTTCTTTTTTTTTTTTTTAAATTTTGCTCACCCACTCTGTCGCTGTGTTCCTCCCTCGTGCTGTGAGTGGCTGAGCGTATCTCTGTGTGTGTTTTACCCACAGAACATTCCTTTCCTCACAAGTCATATGGCTGCTGCTGCTGAAGCTCCTGATTTGTCACACTGCTCTCCCTGGTGCCTGAGGCTATTAATGGCTCAGCTGAATATGTCGGTGTCTAAGTGCTTGGTGGAAGACCTCCAGGTCTTTCCGCTACCCCAGCAGGGTCCATCCTCATCCTATGCTTTTATGAAAAGCTGAATTATTCATCCACCCCATCCTCAAGACACAATAAACAGCATCTTCCACTCCCTATTTTTTGGTGTTTTTTTTTTACCCCTTAGCAGAAGTGTGCAAACTAAAAATTTTTTTGACTTATTTGCTTTGAAGATATTGCCACTATGGGGACAAATCACATCAGCCTGGGTAAATCCACCTCAAGTCCTAAACCAGCATTAGGTCTATTTTTGCCTGACCTTAATAATTTAAAAAAATCCAGGGAGAAAAAAAAAAAGGCCACGGCTCAGCAAAGACAAGGCCGCTCTCTCTGATCCTGCCGGTCTCGGCCAGGCCTTAGTCTTATAGACCTGATGTCTGTGCCGCTGGGTTCCCGAGAACCAGCTCTGATCCCTGTCTAATTGCCACATGTTCGTGAAAACCTAGTGGGGAGGGCTGCTGTGAAGAAGGAGCTTCTCTAGAGAGGAAGATGTGATTGCTTGTGATAAACAACTTCCTTCTGTCAGGCGTTTGATGTCTGTTTGATCTCGCCTTGGTGCAGAATCACTACACTGTGAGGCCATTTCAATAATATATGCCACGTTCTCGCTCTCTCTTTTTTTGGGGGGAATATGACTGTGGAAACATTCACATTTGATTCTGTTCGGAGGTAAACTTATGTTCTTTGAAGTTTGCGACACATTCGTAAAGGTTTATAAATCAGGTAGATTTAATATGACATTGCGAGTTAGGTCATGAATTTATCAGTAACAGTATTTTATCTGAAAGACAGAAACTGCATTATATTTATATTAATGCACTTGTTCTAATACTTTTATTGCTTCTAATTAGCAAACCTGAATGGATGTAGCGGCACATAATCTAATGACAAAAGGCAGTTAAAAGCTTTATTTAACACTTAACATTTACGTTTAACGTCTACATGGTCAGCACTTTGTCCCAGGCCATGGTGAAGCTGTACGGAATTATAGAGGATGATGTCTTTTGCTTATTTTTTCCATCTTATTAACTTCAAGAGCAAGCATTATTATTGGTTATAGCTGGTAGACGTGACAACAATGTCTGTTGTACTGTCGTACTCAGATCAGGTCAGGCTGCATCACACTTCCCTGTTATGGATTATTTTCCTTCCATTAACTGAGTTCAGATTTATTCGAAGATCCAGACAATTAACACCAGTTTTATTTTCTGACAAGGTCACCTGACCATTAACCTCATCAGCTTTTATATTCAGCTAATGAAATAACAAACAATTAGAAGTGTATTAAGAGGCTTTGGAGATGTGTTTAAGGCTGCGTACACTTCTGAAGCTAAAAGTGAGCATTGCATTGTCCTTGAAACTTCATTCTTTGCACTTGTTCACTTGTCTCATACCAATCCCAAGAATCCTTTCTGCTATGAAGCATGACTAATAAAAACCCAACACTGAATAACAACAGATTCTCCTCCCTGCCTGAGCGGAGGATCTTAAAATAGAAAAGCATTCGATGTACTGTTGAGGATGGGGCGGTTTGTTACAGGAGCTCTCGGCCAGGTCGGGAGCCAGTGGATTATCTAGTGGGCTCAGAGAGAGAGATCAGGGCAGGGGGAGCCCCGTCGCACAGCCATGACGCACCCATTAATGTTCTCCGGGCTTCGATGACAGAATGAAGAGTTGCTTTTCTCTACACTCTGTTTTGACAGCAGCACTGTGACAAAGTACATTAGCTGATGTGGCTAGATCGAGCCCAACTGAAGCGCCTCTGAAAGAAGCGAATCGGGGTAAAAGGTGGACGGACGGACGGACGGATGAACAAACTGACGTCTATTTGTCTCGACAGGTTACATAATGAAATATGAAAAGCTAGATGAAGGATATTGGAATGCCTTTAAGGGCTGCGTCGCTCTTTTATGAGTTATGAACAGCCAGAAACGATCACCAACAAGCCCATGGGTGCATGTCAATGTGTCTTCTGCATTAATATATTAAACAAACCCACCACCAGATATTTGATGTATTTTTTTTTCCCGCTGGATTTGATATTGCTTATTATTTGTGTCGGATCCTTCTTATAATGCTTGTCTGAGTCGAGTTGATATTTATATAGCATGAGCTCTTTCAGACCGCATTACAATTCAAACCACATTACAACGCAAACATGCACCTTTCAGGCTACGCGGGAACAGACTACCTCTTCAGCTCGTATGCCAGGTAAAATAAAGCTGTGCTTTAAAACCACATGGCTGCAGTTTCAATCCTCCCAAATTGCAGATAGTAAAGACAGGCAGCCTCGTTAGCGGAGACTGTAACTAAATTACAGCTGTAAAAAATGAAGCCACAAATGTATCACGTGCACCAAAAAAGTGTGAAAATGTAAGCATGCAGCTCTTACGTCGTTTGGAATGAGGAGCTCCTGCGATGCTGTCTGGGTGCTGGTGTCCATGCCTGCTGAGAAAGAGGAGCGATATGGAGTTAACACAGCTCAGGATAGTAAACTCGATTGCATTTTGCAACTCTAAACAATTCCACCTTTCCCTTCACCAGCAATCGCTCATTACTTCATCCTGGCATGAAGCTGATATCTTGGGCTTCTGAAATGCCCTGGATGAAACATGATGGATGCCGGTCCTTCTTATTTCTGTCTGACAAGCTGAAAGAAAATTCTCAGCTACAGTGAGGTCTTTGTTTGATGAGGTTTAGTATGGATGTGATGGATTTGTCTTTATTTTCTAAGTGTTTGGTTGAAGAAACCTTCCTCAGGGGTCTTATAGAGTAGGTAATGCATGTTATTTTTCATTGTACAAGATTCAGTTCCCTAGAGAAGGAGCTGAGGAGCATTTAGCAAGGCCTGCTGGATTCAGGAGCAAAGAAAATTGCACCTACTCGTTTGTGTGAGTAACAAATGAAGCGTTAAACCAAGATTGTACATTTTAGATTGACTTTAATGACAGGGTGTCATCATGAAAGTCAAACCAACTTGTTTTTTAGGCAGAGAACAGAACACTTTACTGGTATGTCGGTGGTCCGTTCCATCAACGGAGACTGAAAAATTGACTTATGGGACATTTTCAATCAGTATAAAGAAATTAATTCTATAAAATGATATAAAATGACTTATGACACTGTTGACTTTTGAGTTTGAGATGGTTTTCACTCTGTTGGGATAAACTTGTGTAACACCATCAAATTTTAGGTAGATCTCAGAGTAGAAATGGGTTTGATATTGAACAGTTACTTTGAAGGTAAAAGCATTTGTGTGAAATATAAACTAGGTGAAATTCAAAGAAATTTCGAACATGAGTACAACAACACAGAAGCAAATTCCATTTTTGAAGCCTGTTAAAAGGAGTTAAAAAGAGCACTTCCCCTAAATATTCCTCATCTACAATTCAAAGAATTACGAAGTTGGTATTATATGCAAAGAACGACTTCTTTTGGCTTGATACATTTGCTACTGTCTGCTGATCTACCTGGATGTACTCCTAGTCGCATTCGTCTGACTCCACTTCCGCACATCTTATCTAAACCGGGCCCTCAGCCAGCTCTTGTAACCGTCAGGAGCCCTTTTTAATAGACTGAAACACTGCCTTGACTGATGAGCTTTTTACCTCTAACATAATCGAATTCCTCAGCCATCTCATGAGAGGGATATGCTCTCCAAGCTTCGGTTAGCAAGACGAGGGCTACCATTGTGCTTGCTTCCGACGCACGGAAATTGCTTCGAGGCTTTTTTCCCCCTCCGTCTTTTTCGGCAAGCCAAAGTGCTTATTTAACATAATGCTTAACGGTTGGTGCTGTACAAAAGGGCTTGCTCGAGGGGGGAAAAAGCCTTGCTACTAAACAAACATATTGGATCCCTAGACATGGTGAGAGATGTCCCAGAATTGATGGACAAAATGGGGTTAATATCCTAAGTCTGCTGGTCTCTGGAGAATCAGAAGATCCTTAGGCTTGGCTGGAAATTGGAAACAGGCTTTAAAAGCCTCTGGTGCTTACTGTGAAATCCCAGCCAGGCTTGGCCCTATTTTACCCAGGTCTAATCTACACGTACCATATGGCCAATGGAGTACAGGTGCAGTGGCAATGCTGAGAGACACTGCTGGGAGGTTCAGTGGACATAATTTCTGTTTGCAGGTGTTTTAATGTGAGACGACTTCTGAAGATACTGCCAACCATGATAATTTATTTAGTCGAGAGTTTTGAGAGACTTTCAATTGGATTTCAATATTAGAACACTACTGTGTTCATAGGAAAATAGGGCCAAGCACCTTCCAGTGTTCCATACAGACAGACCATCTTAAAGATCTTTCTCTCAAGCTTTTTCTTTGCTGCTCTACAAAACTGGGCAAACCTACCAGGCAGGACGGCTGTAGCTGCTGGCTGAGCGATTGGGGTCAAACCTTGTTGCATGGACAACTGGTGCAGCTTGGCCAGCTGAGAAAGACATACATAGGGAAAAAGACGAATAAATCATTAAATGTAAGTGAAGTACTAATTACGAGAAAATAAGGTTTTAACAAGATTTTGCCAATGAAAGGGTTCTATAATGCTTTTTATCAGTACACCAGAGTTCTGTTCCACCAATTGACTTATGACATTTTCAATCAGTATATATATATATATATAAGATTTTTTTTTCCTCAGAGAAAAGAAATGGATTTGAAATCACCATTTACTTTAAAGATATACTCATTTGTGTGAAAATTCCTAAAGCCCTGAGTGTCTTCTTTCCTATTAGCCATTAACCACCACTGTAGAGGATGACATACAGAAATACAATGCTGAACATGGACACGGCAAAACAACAAATTCCAAAAAAAGGTCTGGTAAAAAAATGAGTTAATCAAGTTTTTTCTCATATAGGCTACATGACCATGCTGTCATGGCACAAATCTTTAGATAACATCCTAACCATTTACATTTGTACCACAAAGAAATAAAAATGTTTCACAAATGCTTGCTTTATGTGGATGGATCTATCTAGTTGAAAAATACTACATCTTGTATTGCAGAACCAAACAAGGATCATGAGCCAAAATTTTCTTTAGGTTTTTTGCTGGTATGACATTGAACCTCTGACTGACTTACTTTTAATAGTGTATAAATGATAACATCCAAATAATAGTAGTTAGGCAACTAAAACTGTCAAATTTGGAACTCCCTATGAGTCCTTTTTTATATTCTTGAGTAAACCTTCTGAGAAACCTTTTTCTGAACAAGTTTGATCTAGATCTCAGCATGTTATTATTAAGTTAACTAATAATAACTGACCATTTTGAACCTACGGTAATTTTATGAACAATATATGCATAATTTATCTATAAAGCAAACTGTGGTCAGATTTTGCTTGTATAAAAAAACTGTGCAAGTTATAAAACTATCAACAAATGAGGACCTTCACGTAACCATAACAGTAACATTTAGAACCATTCACATGAAATAAGTTACAAATTTGGTGAAATTCAACTGAACTGATTTAGCCATTTCATAAAAGTATCATTGTAAGTACGGAGCAAGAATATCCACAGCTCTTACCTCTGAATGTGGAATGCCATATTGGTTCTGTACAGTGTATGCCTGCAAGAGGGGAAAAACATGTGTTTTTAAAGTATCTTACACTTCATGCGTTTCACCTACTTGAGGTTTAAGGCTGAAGCAAAGCTTGTGTTCTTCACACCTGAACCACTGCTATTAGTGAAGCGCAAAGCTTCAAGACGGCATTGTGTCTCTGAAGAGTTTTACTTTCGAACCGAAAGAACTTGCGAATTCGGGCCTTGGCATTAAAGAAGATGTGAGGCTCAGTTAGCAGAGTGCTAAAGAGAGTGCTACGTGCTATTCCCAGAGGCTCTCTTGTATAAGCCTGTTTAAAAGTTTAAACATACTGCAGAGGAAAAGTGAGTGGGAGGAAGAGCAGGAAGGAGAAGAAGAAAGTGGAAAACCAAGAGGAGCGATGGGAAGACTGCACAAGAGGAAGAGAAGGGAAGAAAATACAAAAAGCTAGTGATGCGCAAATTATAGGTCATGCCACAGGAAAAGCATGGCGTGTGTTACCGAGTGCTGTGTTTAATAAGAGCAATCAGTCACAAGTTTTAAGGGAAAAAAAGAGCGGTCTAGGGAAAGAAGAGACTCCTTTTCTTCAATTTCAAATACATCTGTGCTTTTTTTTTGCTTTAATGTCGTGCTATATAAAACCTGTTCTAGTGGCACAATCATGGAATTCAGTTCACCTTGTGGAAAAATGCTGTGGGTGGAGAGGGGAGGTGTGTGAACAGTGGGCGGAGTTTGGCAATTCTGCCTAGCGATAAGAAGCACTTCCTATCACCTAGCGGAAATCAACAACACTGGCTTCTCTGAACCAGTTTCATCTATGTTAAGTAAGGGGTTTGGTTTTCCTTCCAAATATCCTGCTGGCTTGAATTAGCTAAAATAAATAACACCCTAGATATTCAAGGTGCATTCCATGGATAATTTGTCTAACTCACCAATATTACATTTGATCATCAATGAAGCCAAAAATGTAAATATAAGTTAATGTAATAACAGGTTTATTTACTTATTTTTTTATACCATTACTGCGGACTCGGTTACCATAACCAGATACATGTGATGTGCCATAATATATGATAATACATTCGTTTATTAGAATGTTACCTCTAGTTCTCTTTACCAGTAAAAGACAAGACAAGTTAGGGATCGGAAAGAAGGACACTCCTGTTGAACGATTTCATTTAATTACTTCACTCTCTCTTGCTCTCTTACTTTCTCGTGTCTCACAGTGCCCTCGTAAATAGTGTCTAAAGTATTTATAGGAACACTTAATGCACTATAATCCCACTCAATTCTCTTTTGCTAACACACACAGACACAGTCTCCTATGGAACCCTCATTAGTAGGAGATGTTCTGTTGGTGATGCTCCCCAATTTCCCTAACAATTTACGTGAGTGTGTTGGCTCACAGGTGAGACAGAAATGTTTTTGCTCAACATCCCTGTTTTATTCTTTCTGTGTTTGTGTACATATGTACGTCAACACAGGTCATATGCCTCCACTGTTTTAGCTCTAGTCAGATAAGAACTTCAAAATCACACTAATCCCTCTCACACACACAAACATGGAGACAAGAGGGCACCTGGCCTTGATATTCGGCACCCCTCAGCTCTCAGCGTGCTAAGCTGTTGACTGTGGAATAGCTGATTTTTATCACTAACCAGGACTTTAACGCTGAACATCCTGATATCACAGAAGATGCAGTCTTTTTTTTTGTCAAAAAGTAAGTCTGGCTGATTGAAAACCTGACTGGAGGTTATATAGCATGTTGACTAGCAATCTAGCTAATATTCTTATTTATATTTTGGTTTGGTGTATTTATGCTAAACATGAACATAAACATTGCCACAAAACTTTACTTAGTGATCCATGAATAAGGCTGTGTGTATGTGCAGGTGTATATTTTGTAATTCATGACACTTCATATATAAAACAGTCATTTGTCCCTGAAGCACAGCAGAAGTTCAAAAAGGAGCTCAATCTGTTTTAAAACTTACGATTCGTCAAGTTGCAAACAAACCCAGCAAGAATGCTAGATTGCTCCACACCTCTAGGGCAAAATACTGAGAAGAATGTGAAATGTTTGCAGATGCTATAAATCATTCTCAAGGACTATACATATACTTCAGCCAAAAAAATGTAATGCTACTATATCTGCACTTACAAAAGGAGTTGTTTGGTGTCTGAAGTTTGAAGTGCTTTTCGTACTGTAGCTACAAGGCTAATAAAGCTGCTATCTAGGAGAAGCTAACAGATACGACTAAATACTTACACAATAATTTAAAAATATACAAGCAGTGATGTATATTTTTAAAGTGGTTTCTGACACTGTGCAACAGACAGGTATAAGTAAATAAGAGTTAAAAACAAAACAAAAAAGTTCAAATGAGTGGTGGTGGCCATTTTGAAGAGGAGTGTTACTGAGCACACAGTAGTGAGGTAGCCATGTTGATTATGCAAGATGCAATTTACATGATGATATTGTTCCAATTTGACTGTAGGCGTTATAGGTTAATGAATTTAAAGGTTTTTTTTTTCATTTGCTAGCAATTTTAGCCTTGTAGCTCTTGCTCAATTCTAAAGAACCAGACACAAAATTGTCCTGGCTGTTTGATACTAGCTGAGGATTGTGCCTTTCATGTCAAAATATAAATAAAGCCATGCGCAAAACCTAAAGGAAAATGAAAACCAAAGAAAAAAAAGAAAGAGTGCTGTCATTCTCCCTGGCTCAAGAGCAAGTCTGGTTGCAACATGCGACATGTAGCATGGCAGGAGAACAAACCCCGTCTCCATGCACTGAGGCAGTTCTACTAATAATAATTACCGTCAAGATGCAGCGGCAAGCTAGTTGCCCATCTGATTACATCCGTCATTAATGTGATACTCACTTGTTGCAGATCCAGAGCTCCCTGAGCCACTGAGAAAAGAGGGTGAGACCCAAACTCAGAAGCTTCGAAAACCTTAAAGAGGCAGACGGGGACAGAGACACACAAACCATTTGCATATCATTGCCACAAGCCATATTTATTTATTTATTTTTTTAAGGTGCATTTGTATGATGGCCATACGAAGTAAAGCAGATAAACATTTGTCTCGCACCGCCAAACTTGCTGCTTCTCTGATTAGTTAATATTATTTTTTTGGCACCAGCAAGTGACTCAAAAACCAGTTTTAATGATGATGAATATTCATGAGTCTGATTGATCACGCGCAAGAGTGCTGCTAACGAACAGTCATGCCAGGGTAGATAAACATTACAGCCATTCTACTTTAGCATAAACGATAAGTTAAAAAGATGCTCGATCATTCTGGAGGTTAAACAATTACAGGAGAGTTAGTGTGGGATGAAAAGTGCCGATATTCTTGTAACATGATGCGTCGGGAAATTTTTGCTCTTACAGTAAAGGATAAGAAACTGTTCCCTTCCTTGTTGCCATGATATACTGTAAGGTAGAACTTATAGTATACACTGTATAATACAGTATCATTTACACTGAACCGAAATGTATCAAGCATAAATAAAATCAGTTCATTTTATTTGTATAGCGCTTAACAATTGTGTCAAAGCAACTTTACATAAGTATAGAAACGGAATAAATGTTTAAAGTTTAAAATGAAGCTACTATCGAATCAGAATGCCAACAGTGCTTGTCAGTCAATCTCAGGTAATCCGAAAATTTGTTTGTGCTTACGTCCCTCTAATACCTCCAATAACAATATCTCTAACATCTATCTCTAATGAGCAAGTCTGAGGTGATGGCGGTGAGGAAAAACTCCCTGAGATGATATGAGGAAGAAACCTTGAGAGGAACCAGGGTCAGAAAGGAACCTCATCCTCATGGGTGACACTCTACAGTAAATAATGTCAACGTAAATAATGTCCTTTCTACAACAGTTTATATTTGAGTGGAATTAAGCAAACAAGAGCCCCTGAGGAACTAATAGCTCACTGTCATTGAGTCTGAAACCAGACCAATACTGTGAGGGACAGTGGGAATGATCACACTCTGATTCAGTCCCAGTGTGAAAACCAGCTTATTATGTATCTCCAGTCTAGAAAGGTGTCTATAGCTTAGTGTCCTTTTAAAGATAATTATGATCCAGTTACATTTTGTTTTTTAATTTTCCCATTTTAATTTTGTTTTAAATGTACATTATATTGATATTTTCTTGTTTACAAACACATGTACTTTAAAGGTATAAGAGCTAAGGCAACAAGAAAGGTATATAGTAGTGTGTTTTATATGGCCACAGTGAATAAAACTAGAAAGTGTTATAAAGAAAATTGTTTAGGGACTGTCCCAAAACTGTCCCTGTCTCCATACACAGGGGAAATGAACACTTTTTCACAAAATGTGTTCCAATAAAATTTTTTTTATATTTTAGTCATTTTCTTCTGCTCATTCACTTTGATTTTGTAGATGAATAAAAAGAAATACTTAAATATATATATATATTTCTGAAAGCATTCTTACTTTACAGCATTTCTTATATAGATCTTTTTTCTAGAACATTCTCGTGACTGGATCTCACACATTACACACAAATCTGTGTGATTACAAATAAATCAAACATGTAGAGAATGATTAGCAAATAAAGGAAAAAAAAGGCACCTGATATATGGAGTCTTTCGGATTTACTGATTTAAATACAGCATGTCCATGATGTAACAACAGAATATCGGCACATTCCTAAACACAGAGACTTTTTCCCTTGAAATCAACATTAATATTATTCAAACCCAAACCAATATCCAAGAAACCGTAAGTTTAAAACTGACTTAAAGGGACACCAATAACATCTTGACTGATTTACAGCTTCTATATTCATGAATTTTGTCCAAATCCTGCTGGTTTTAGAGAAAAAAAAAGTCTCGTAGCTAGAACATTATTTTTCTTTTATTCCATCATTTATCAAAAACGAATACAAAATTTTATTCACATACAGATTATTGAAAAGTGACTAAATCATTTAGAGCTGTTTGGGGTTGAAAAGCATTAAAGTGGAGATCTGAAAACCCTGTTAAGACACTGCATCGTTTATTTACACGAACGCTCCTCAAACAGTGTTAAACCATGTTCTTTACTACAGACATGGTCTATTCCATGTTCCTGAGGAGTCTGGACAATGTCTTTGATTGAAAAAAAGTAGAGATGATGAGCAGATTGCTTTTTCACTTTAATTAATGAATACTCACTCTTAATGAGTATTACGATGAATCAGTTCTCATGATGATTCATGTTCTCATTATAGCTGTTCATTTTCCATTACTGATATGTAAGGAGTAAAACACAACAGGCTGTGGCGTGATGGGAAAATAGTCAACAGTAGGGTAGTGTGATGTGGTGACAAACTGATGCGGTGACTAGTTGATTATTTTCAAAAACTGCACAATTTAAAAAAATAAAAATAAAAATCATTCTTCTCACACCACAGCGGTTTGACAGTTCTTATAAAGAATGTCACTTTTTCATTTATAGTTGTGGATAAAAAATGTCCTCGAAACATCATCGTTCCTGTGATCCCTTGTTACAGAGACTATAAACAGTCCCTCACCGGCGTCACTTCTTTTTTTTCTTGAACAAAATAAGAGAAAAAAAAATGCAACTTATCCTACATCCTGAAAACTTTCCAGTGTAAGAAAACTTAAAGAAACAGGTGTTGCCACTGGAGACTCATTCCAAAACGTTACACGATCGTCTCCTCACACACACGACAAAACAAAAAATAATAATAATAATAATTTGCCTATTATTATAGGAAGGCGAATGAGCTTTCTGATATAAAAAAAAGTGTTTCCAAACATCCTGACCAATCAGAATGAAGAATCCAACAGTGGAATGAAACAAAACAAACCACTCCTAGTAGTGAACTATGTAGTTTATACCATCACACACTTTATGGTAAAAGTATGTGCACACCTGACTATTAAAACTCGCTCTAGATAATAACATCCACACCTTTGGGAAGGCTTACCACCAGATGTTGGAGTGTGGTTGTGGGGATTTGTGATCATTCGGCTATAAGAGCATTAGTGCACTCACGTATTGAGGCCTGGGGTTCAGTCGGCTTTCCAGTTTATCCCAAAGGTGTTCAGCGTGTTTGAGTCAATACCATCTGTAGCCATCGCATATGCAAGACATGGCATAGCTCCAATCTGGAGAAGCCTCACGTTATGGGTGTGATTATCAGGTGTCCATATACTTTAAGACATATAATGTTTTAAATATTGTGTCAGCATAGGACTGGGTAACACTGAGTGGTGTTAGTCTTATGGCTCTACCGGAGTTTTATAAGCAGTGAAATTCTCACCTGATTTCCAGAGAGCAGTACCGCCCCGGGTAAGGGGCTAGGGCGGTATGGAATTGTCGCACCTTTTGGAGGTGACTACAGGAGACAAGAAAAAAATAAGAGATTTAGACAATGGATTATACATTTTCTTGGCTTTCCAGAGTTATCAAGCAGAACTGACTATACGGTTGAGAAACTCTAACATTTTCAATTATGTACATATTATTATTAAGCAAGGATTAAACAGGCAAAATCTACTGAGAATAAAATCTAGCCGTGGAAAAACGAGACAAATTCGAACAGAGAGCCTAAAGTTTAAATAAGCTAATAAGTAATGATGATAAATAAAAGATTCCATTAAGATTAAGTGAAGCATAAGGAAAGTCAAATAAAAAGGAGAAAAAAATGGTCATTTATTATAATAAAATGACAGCTTATTAATAATAAGACCACCCTTACCAAACCTAATCAGTTAGGACGGAAATCAGGCTTTAATTTTATGGGCACAGATTGTCAAGGACATTTGTTCATTGAAATGCTTGTGGTGAGGCTAAGGTAAATTGCTACATGTCTTGGTGCTTTTTTCCCTTTTCTCTCTCTGCACTTCACACTTTTTACATGTAGTCTTATGGGAGGCAGCCACACGGTGGGTAGAATGCAGCTGCTTTATAAAAGATCTGCTGCCTGTGTTTTTGGTCACAGAGGAGCTTCCAATGTTGAAAAAAGTTCAACTTTTCAGAAGAGTGAAGAGTGACATGAAGCACATTTTATTTATTTATTTACGTTTTATTTTTTATAAAGCATCCGACCAATCAAATTTCAAGTCAGTAAGCAATAGAAACAAACATGCAGTATAAAGTACTAGATCTCTCTCTCTCTTTTACACACACACACACACACACACACACACACACACACACACACACACACACACACACACACACACACACACACACACACAGAGAAAATGATAATTTTTCACCATATATTTTCCACTGGATATGTGTACATATGTATACATGGCAATATTCCAGCAGTGCAATATAACTAAAGGAAACTCTGGTGTTACACCATGACTTGTGTAACTTGACGTAATCTAACGTAATCTAATCTAGATTAGATTACTAGGCTACAGAAGTTAGTTAGTTAATTAATACCAGACAAAACAGCAAACACAAAATAGAGTAAAAAAACAAAACAAAAAACAAAACAGCTGATAAGCACAAAATACAAAAGTTTCAAAGATGGCAGAGATGCAGCATGGTACCAGACTCTGAAGTTGTCTTTATTTCATTCTACTGGCGAGACCGCAGACTGATGTGCCTGTATTACCTTAATGAGCAGAAACGCTGACAAGCCGAACACAAATGCAATGTGCTTATCGATCAGCTCTTCAGTGCATTACTTAGGAACGGCCCATTATCTTTAAGCAGGAAGCCATTTGCTCAGATTATTCGCTGCATATTGTTGAGACTCAGGATGCTCGCTAATGGTAGTGCCGTATAATGCATTTGCAAAAAAAAAAAGTTAGAGGTGAACAAAGACACTGAAAATGATCCATCTTGTCTATCTATACTTATATTTACGTTTTATATATCTCGTGTGTGTTCTTTGACAAGGGCAGAAAATGTATTCTTATAAAATGCTCACTGATGAAATGGCTGAAAGTGACTTATTACTTACTGTATGTACTCACAAACGTAGTAAAATCGCTTCAAGCCATGAAAACTATATTAAATGAAAACAATCAAGGCCTTTTTTATGAATAGACCAGGCCAAGTGTAGAGGTAACATCCTACCAGTTACAGTGTGCATTTATTTGGACTGGTATTATCATTCGATAAGAAATGCTTGCAGATGACAGACAGACAGATGATGTGGATAGACACTGCCGATGTGATGATAAAGCTATTTTTTTCGATGTATTTTTTTTCCAATATAACTAAATATGAGATATGCAAGGACAAGCAATTGAGTAGATAGATAGATAGATAGATAGATAGATAGATAGATAGATAGATAGATAGATAGATAGATAGATAGACAGATACTGTAGATAGATAAATAGATAAATAGAGGGATACTGTAGATAGATAGATAGATGGATGGATGGATGGATGGATAAACCAGAAAAATTATATGTGTGTGCATTATGTACATTGTATGTACAACAGTAGCCAGGGTAATGTACAGTGTATGTACAGATAATGTGTATGTATATGGAGGTAAATATATTTTTAGAGTTAGAGTCACACAGGAAACGTTCTACGTATTCAGAGACGGGTTACGTACTTAACTGGAGGGTTGATTCAGATTAAGGACATCAATGGTGTATATGTTTTGTCTATAATATATTTTATACAGTTGTGTCTAGACAACCCAGCCATTAGCACTTAAAAGCATTTAAGGCTGGGAACGCGGGACTGAAATCGGAACCGGACTGAAGAATGAAATGATTTTTTTCCCTCTCAGTAGTAATATGATGTAACTTACAAGCAAGAGGCAGTGTAAAAATGAAGATAAACACTAGTACGATGACTAGTATGATGATATGAATGGGAAGCAGAAATGTAACACGTTTCCTGGTGACATGCTCCACACTCGAGCTGATGTTATGCACGAAGCGCTGACTTCATTCCAAGGTCAGAGTCAGGCGTAACTGTGACACGCTACATTTCAGGTAAACTCCACCCTAACATGCCTACCATGTTTTTAAGCATGGAAGTACACCAAATGCTGTTTTCCATCATTTGTAACTCGATCTCACATTTTAAAGTGGCCTCACGTTTAATGTATGCCGATCTCATGGAAAATGAAGAGAAAAAGACAAAGATTTTCTTGTCCTGATCTTCTGAAATGTCAGCTGATGCAACTTCCTGTTGAACAGGTGAAATATTTTAAATATGGTACATGTGTTGTGATAACCGTGTGGGAATTTGTACAAATACAATAAGATTTCTTTACTTTCTTTCAATGTAAAGCAAAGTTGTAGATGACCTGCAATGCTGTAAAGTGCTGTAAAGGTATAACTTAAAAGGTATATAACTTAAGGTATAAGCTATTCCTTAGCTTAGACTCTGCTTATTAGCTGCCTCAATATCTCAGCGATCCAGCTTTAGAGAATAATACAAGGTCCTCAAAGTAGTGTGATGTCAGCTGTGATTTGGATCAGACCAGACTCAGCCTCGCAGCTACTCGTTCATGTGAAGGGAATCTGTTTAAACATTCAACGTGAGACTTTGAATAATTTGCATCCTTGAGCAGGTGAGAACAGCCGTTAAGAAGCGTGCTTGAAGCAGGACCTGGAGCTCTCAGCGCTGGGGTTTAGCACAAATGGGCTCTGACAAGTCACGCTGCCTTTGAGCCCTTTAACATTATAAGAACAGGAGCTGGGCACATTGGAACTCCATTGATTAAACAGTTTAAAAAAAAAATATGAAAAGGTGGTGATTTAAAAGCATATTCATTTTGGACTTTGGGAGATCCGAGGAAATGAGCAGTGATCCTACGTCAGATCCTTTTTTTTTCTGGTTTAGAGGCAGTGCATGGAAAAAGCATAAAGATATTACAAATCACAGTGAGCACTGCAGGAGATTATTATAACAGCCTTTGTAAGTAGTGTTCTGAGAAGAAAGTGCAAATTCGCTCCCATATTTCACACAAAGCTTTTCACATTTGCTCAGGCTTTATAGTTGTAGTCTTTGTATTTAACAGCATTTAAGGTTCCAGTGACACACTGCAAAAACAGAACTAGGACACGAGTCTGTGCTGTGACTCTAAAATCTCGACTTTATTATTAGGTCTTTTGTGAGTATTTCTTTTTTTATTATTGTTTTTTAAAAAGGCAGCATTCGATATGTAAAACATAACATGACTGACTCAAAAACAAGACTCGAGCCTTGGCTTATTATCCAGTCACTCCTCTTAAAGAGTATTATTAAAATTAAACATAATGCCAGAAGCTGTTATAGGAAAATAATCAATAATGCGGTAGAGCGATGCCACATTAAGGTTATTTTCCAATAACTTTTAGACAAGAGCAACATACCAGCAATTATTTATTCATTAAGGAATGATGCATAATTTAGTTGATCCATTTATTCAGTTGAGGTTTTAAGTGTACATGTGCTGTGCAGAGTCTGAAAAATGGAAATAATTAATATATATATATATATCTTTTTTTATTCAGTACTTCCCTTTAGAAGCTACATACGATATAGGTTTCCCAGAAGACCAAATAACAATTTACACCAATCATCCTGTTCAGAAGTTTCTATGCCCTGTCTCTTAATGTATTGTGCTGCCTTTTATGTGCGTCAGTGAATATGTACAGTTTTTATAACAGTTGTGTACGAGTTCTCACAGTGGTCCTCACTGTGAAATGATGTAACTCACTCGATTGCTGTTTTGCACACCAAATTTCAATACCTCATCAAACTGATGCTATTTCACAAGTGTATATATGTTTACTTGAACGCTCTTTGTTTTCAATCCTATATTTTCACACGTTGTGCTTAATAATATTCGGTACACACACCGGTGGTGCTATTTTGTATTTTGTGTATTCGTCCTGTAGTGTTTTATATTGTCTGTTTATCTTTTGTATATTATGGTCAATTTAAATATGGTCGAAATGACAATAAAAGCTTCTTGGCTTGAAACTCAAAATCATATAGCTGATGTTAGGAAAGTGGACAAATATGCAGAAGATGTTGGGAAACTGGGGGGACGGTGGCTTAGTGGTTAGCACGTTCGCCTCACACCTCCAGGGTTGGGGGTTCGATTCCCGCCTCCGCCTTGTGTGTGTGTGGAGTTTGCATGTTCTCCCCGTGCCTCGGGGGTTTCCTCTGGGTACACCGAGTGAGTGAGTGAATGAGAGAGTGTGTGTGCGCCCTGCGATGGGTTGGCACTCCGTCCAGGGTGTATCCTGCCTTGATGCCCGATGACGCCTGAGATAGGTACAGGCTCCCCGTGACCCGAGGTAGTTCGGATAAGTGGTAGAAAATGAATGAATGAATGAATGCTGGGAAACTAAATGACATGAAGGATCTGGAGGATTTCTGAAGAACAGTGAACAGTGACATCACTCTTTTGTTTGCTTCTCAGTCCATAAAAAACATTTGGGTCTACATTACAGGACAGAATATCAAATGTTTTGTGAAATTCCAACCAACCCCAAGTCTGGGAATCCTTAGTCCTTAAATTTTGACTTTTATAATAGTAAAAGATGAAATAAAAGGTCTGAAATGCACAGGTGTACCTCGAGTATGACAGTGCAGATTAGTTTGACACACTGGATGATGGCTTCCTGGCTCCCGGATATCGTCACACCTCGCTCTGTGGAGTTGGGAAGCAGATCTCCTGCGACCTGCACTTGTGCCCCGGTGCTCTGTTAGTGAAGGAATAATCCATTAATACACACATATTGCTTTCTTATTATTCACAGCTCAGTATTAGTTAGAAAGCCTGTGCAGTTCATCACATGGTGTTACAATGAACAGTGACGGTTGCATTCCAACATCACCGAATCAAAGAATTACTTAAAGCACTGTTGATAAAAATGCTTACAAAGCATCATCAATACTGTGTAAAACAAAATAAGAAACAGAGTCATAAATGAGATCTGCATATAGACTTCATAGAAAGTGTTATCAATTAGATTTTTCCTTAATAAGCAAAGACAGGCTGATGTACAGATACCACTAAGTCCTGGCCTTGCTCAAGTTAACAAGCCATTAAAACAGAACATGTAAGTATTAGAGCTGCCAGGATATTTTGATGGGTCTTTTTTTGGTGACTGCACACCTACTTAATCCAGAAATACACTATCAGGTACAACTTGTCCTCTGTAGAAGCCTTTTTACCCACAGAACAAGATCTCAGCACCAATAAGTAAAGAATAAAACATGACCACGTTTGGTGTTATAGAAAAATAAACTTAGGGAAATGATTATTTACTTCAGATTAACTACAGACTCTATTAAAACAGCAATTTGCCAAGAGTTGAAAGCTAAAATGTGGTGTACTGCATAATTGTGATTATTTCTATGTGGATTTTAATGATAATTGGATTAGTTAAAAAAAAACAAAAAAAAAACAAAACGTAACCACCATTAATCAATCAATTTTCAGCAAGTAATTTAAGCTACAGTACCGTCACTATGTGCATCTATTGTCTGTTTATTTTTCAGTGGAACTTGGCAAGAACTGGCCACTGTTTGAGAACCCTAATGATTTTGCCCATATCTTGAGAGCCCAGAGACCTCTAGAGAGTTTTCCTTTTTCCTTGACTACGCAAACAAATTTGCCATACAGATGATTGAGTTGCACCCAGTAATTCGTAAAATATGCAACACCTACTTATTCTTGTAACCGATCAGATGAAGAATTGATGTGTTATAAGGCAGGCTAACACGCATGCACACCATTTCGATACTAATATTCAATCGTTTCATCAAATGTTTAACGTTTAAATAACAGAAATTCAATCAAAATAAAGCTTTGGTTAGTGTAGCAATTTCCAAGTTTGGTTGAAAAATCTAAATCCCCCAAGCCAAGCTCTTTTTGGCTTTTCTTGTCTTTTCACTCTCCACTTTATTTACAGTTCGATCACACAGGCTTTCAAGCCATGCAAGGGCAGAAGTCCGAAAAGGCAACAACAATGGTGAGGAGATTTTTGAACCAAAAAAAAAAAAGATCCCCAATGTGGATGAATTGAAATAACAATCCAATAAAGGTTCTACTCATGCCTGTGTTCATCGGCAACCCATTTTTTTAACGTATCCCATCCGTTCCTTCCACCTTCCTCCATTTCCTGCATTAGCGACCACTCCAAAGTTAGCATGACCCGGCACGCGGCATTACCTCATCCCCAAGCCGACAGCAGAGACCATAAATGTAAAATAAATGGGTTTTTACTGGCATCCAGTCCCATGAAATATGCAGCAGAGTAAGCAGCCTGAACACACAAGGACCGGGTATTGCTCCTTAGAGGTCTACTAGTGGAGGGAGAGGAAGAAGAAGGTGAGGTAGAGATATAAGTGTATTTCTGTGGCCCTTACCTCTCTGATCTCTTTGATTTTTGAGCCACCTTTTCCAATTAGAGAGCCACACTGGCTGGCAGGGATAACCAGTCGCAACGTGACTGGAGGCTTGCTGGTGACTGTGCCATTAGCCACCAGAGCAGCCAGGTCCTGAAATACAAAACAAGGTATTCGTAAGAAAACTGGCGTCTAGACCTTGGAGCAGAATAAAATGTGTGCTTTAAGCATTATGTGTAGTGTATTTGATATAGTGAGTGAGGTATAATTAAAGAAAAAGCCCTGAAATTTGACCGTCTTAAAAACCATGTCAAAGGGAAAACCTCTCGAGGCTGTTCATATTGTTTTATACCCCAGCGCATTTGAAGATGTATCTGATTTGCAAGAAGGTATTGATTCATTTCCTATAACAGCAGCTTTACTCAGCTAAAAAACATAAACGGGGTGAAAAACATAACCACCTACCCAAATCCCAATACCTAACCCAATACCAGTTACTCTCTTCTGACCCGAATATCTTTATCCATTAAAATAATCTTAACTTTTAATCTTTGTAGCTGCCTGAATCAATTGTGGAACATTTTCAGACTGCCTCTGGGTTTCCCAAATGAGATCATTACTGGAATTTGAAGTGAAGACCTTGCGCATCGGATTCCGCGCTTGAAAATGGTTCTTCTCGGTAGAATTTAATCAGCACTCCTTACCCCCAACCCCGCTTCACTGTTTGCCAATCAATATAACTTGCTGAAGGTTAGCAGCTATTGAACAAAGTTGAACAAGGCTTGTGGCTGAGTATCAGATTGATTTCTATCACCAGGTAATGCATAATATTTACACGTTCCACATCACAAGTGTTACCTTTGAGGTTGTGCTTGATGCGCCTCTGGCATCAAGACCAGTCCTTAATCAAATGCTTCAGTGGAATGACTATGGAAAAGTGGCTTGAGCTCAGCAACGTAGGCCAATTTTTACAAACACACTTTGCACTTCGAGAGGAATGGATTTAAATGTCTATTAGCCAGGCGGCACAGTTTCAGAAGCTCTTTCTTTAATTAAGCCCGGCAATAAATACCGGTTCAAGTCAAGGCCCACCATCACTGCAATTAATTAGTGGGGAGCTGGATTCTTGCTGGGGTTTGAAATGTAAATAGCAACCACTGTCTCGCTGCCCAGCAGCTTCTCCTCTGGCGATGTGAAGGGAATAATTATGACCTGACTAGGTACCTTGAAATGGCACCCAACAAAGAATTTATACCTGCAATTGTGCTTCCACTGGGTTTGTTGGGGGAGCTGTTGTATTCTGCATCCCTTTAATGGATTTAAGTAGAAAAAAGAGATGTACATGTTTCCGTAAACATAGTGGCATAGTGGAAGGTTTCTGGTAAGGAACCTTCAGGATTTCATTTTCTAATAAAATCTGTACTAAATATCAGTGTGGTTGTGATTTGGCCATGGGCACAAGCCACACAATAAGAAGCTGCCCTCTCTTTTACAGCATTGTATGTTAATTTGATCTTTCCTGTTAAAGGTGCTACTGGTAAAATAGGCATCCCTTCTTCTTTTTCATGTTTATCTGACTAGCTTTCATATATTATTGCGTCCTCCGATAATGGCATTGATACGATCCTACTAACAGTTTTGAGCTACACAGTATAAATTAACATGGTGAACAAAAACAAGTGGAGTGATACACACAGTGAAACCTCCCAGTGTGGTGGTTATATTAAATGTAGGCACTCTTGGAACAATGCTTGTCCAATCAAATCGGTGAACCTGAACTAACTTTCTCCATGGTCATGAACAGCATGTTGGTGTCATATAATGTGCTAGCATGATGTCCAGGTCAATCCTTTCACCATCTTCCTCCTAATCTACTTTCATAACCTGGTGAATGATCAACCATTCACAGAGAGGATGGACTCGAGTCATATCACTTGACTCAATTCAGACTAAGTCGCAAATTTGAGACTTGAGACTAGCTTGACAAATAAAAAAAAGTCTCGACATTCATGACTTGAGACTTGACTCAGACTTGAGTTAAATGATTCAGAGATTGGGACTCGACTTGACTAGAGTCAGACTTAAGTCGCAAATTTGAGACTCGAGACTTGCTTGACAAATATTAAAAAAAATCTCGACTTGACATTCATGACTTGAGACTTTCTTGTGACTTGCACATGTGTGACTTACTCCCACCTCTGATCATTTATTGTGACTCTAACCTCCAAAGGTCTACATGAATTCTCCATTCTCCGTTAGAGCCATTATCTGCAGCTGCTAAAACATTACCACAGCACCTCAGGATAAAACCTGAATTCTTAACAGAATTTGTGGATTTTCCTGTCTTGTATCTTAACTGGAAATCTGCTATGATTTATACAGTCTTTTCAAAAGCATGCTGTTTATGCTGCTAATTGATGAGGGCATCGCATTCATTACTACTTTCCACAATGTTAACATTTTGACTTGTATGTTTTATGGTCCATTCAAGTTATGTCAGAAAGATTGAATGTTCAGGTTGAATGTGCATAACGTAGTAATGACTAGCTGGGGAAGCTGGATTTTCGGTGAGCTCAGAGTTCCTGAGTTGGGGGTGTGTCAAGAAAACACGGTGGATGCGGCTGAATACAATGGATGCGGCTTCTGAAGTCGACGGTAAAATCGTTGAACTTGAATGTTTACTTGATTTAGAAGCTGATTTCAGTTAACATACAGTATGTTTGGTTTATTCAGCGAGTTACTGACATACAAGCAAGCTGTTATTATTTAAGCACCTTTAAGAAAGAAATGGTTTGATTATTGCAATGTTGAATTTCGTATATAGATTTGTTTACAACACTTTCATTAAAACCAGTTGCTGTATTTTTTTGGAGATAAGTGAAGGTACGCCACCATCTTTGCTCTGACCGAAATGACTCGAACGCACCTCACCTACTAAATACGACCTCCGCAGGAAGACTTGAACGCACAGTAAATCTGCCTTAGGCTATAATTGGATTCCTTAAATCTATTTTTTGACAAGAATGAGAGGAAAGAGAAAGGAAACAAAATGAAGGACAGTTGTAAACTGCTTGACAGGGGAATTCACCTGAGGTATTTGGTTCAACTGTCTCATAGTATAAATTATAATTTCAGTTCAAATCAATTCAAATTTATTTGTATAGCACTATTAACAATGGGCATCGGCTCAAAGCAGCATCCCAGAACATAAGAAACATAATGCAAGAAATTTTATATGATACGAAGATTAAAATAATACAAAAATTAATATTACACTTATATTTAAATGTGTTTGTAGTTATTCCCAATGAACAAGCCTGAGGTGACTAAGGCGACTGTGGCAAGAAAAAACTCCCTTAGACGGAAGAGGAAGAAACCTTGAGAGGAACCAGACTCAAATGAGAACCTCATCCTCATTTGATTAATATTTTATATTTAAAGAGCATTTACCAATACATCTTGTCCCAAAGCAGCTTTACAGCGATCTGGATGTAGATATAGTTCCCTAATAAGTAATCCAGAGATTGCATTGCTGAGGAGAAAGTTCATGAGACTATGAACATAAGGAAAATACCTTAAGAGGAAGCAGAGTCAAAAGAAACCCATCCTCTGGTGGGTGATTGTGGACTGTGGGATTATAAATCATGTCCCTTTACAAGTGTTTGATATAAAGAAAAACAGTGCTAGGTGTGTTAAAAGGAGTCAAATTGTAGGTTGAGGCTAAATTACAAATTCGAGTTGATGATATTGAGGAACGATCATCTTCTGACATAAGGGTGAAATTTGGGCATAAATTTTGGCTTGTTTTTTTAAACGAAGTGATGGAACTGGGGCTTGTCAACCGCTGGCACACATTTTAGTTGTAATTCTATAGAAAGAAGCTGCAATGTGGGTGGAATATTTGCTGCTTTTAAACAGCACTGACTCTTTTTGGTCACAACAAAAAATACTTGACATTGAGTAAAAGTAGCAAGAGCTATAACAATATAAAGAGATTTACAACATGTTGAAACGACGATATTTCATTCCTTATATTCCAATGTTGCAATGCGATGAAAATAACAACTCTGCTATTTTGGGAATATTCATCAGCACACAATGTGACCTCTTACTACAACTGTGGCTTTATACAGTCATGCAGCTTAACTTCTCCCCTAAAGCTCAAAGGCAAACAATCACCTCACTGAGGTTTCAACCACCATTCTATCTATATTCCATCATTATTACAGATGAGAATAATAAATCTAGTCTAGATATCAAGCTAGACTTGTTTATATAGTTGGTCCCAGCTAGGTCTGGTAAAGCGTTGCTGTGGTTACGGGGTGCTTGAGCTGCTTTTTTCAGATCAGCAAAAAAAAGGTGCTCCAGAAGGTGTTTTTTTTTTTCACAAGAAAAAAGCCAAGTGTGAAAGGAACCTATGGCGTTCCAGTCAGCGCTTTCTGGGGAGGGGAAAAAAAAGCCAGTTCAACAGTTATCGAATGACAGCATGCCTTCGCAACAAGCCTTAATACAAGAAGACGTTCAGAATTGCTTGAAAGACTCCATCAAACAATTCTTTCTGCAAACACACACAAGCTGGGTTTTTTTTTTATGTTTTAGAACGAGTCAATTATAAAGCAGTTCATTCCAGTTCTCTAATCTGATTGGTCAAACTGCGAGAAAAAAAGAGAGCCCGTATTCTATCCGTATTGTGTATGAAATACACTCGCATTCGCACGGTTATATTTAGTATAGCGAATATTCAGTAAATCCGTTCTCTTGCTAATGATATCGCTTTTTTTAACCACAGAACAGTGAAATCCTCAAATCGGATTCAGATCTTGATTCATTTTCTTCTGACAACAAAATTTCTGTAAATCAAATTTCATTGTTTCAACTAATTGTCATGGACTTGTGTAGCAGATGATCCATATAATCAAAGGCTATTAATAAAGATTTAACATCAATAGAAGACATTTAATTTAACAGTACGATGCGTAATTATCGATATGTTGCAGCTTATTTAACATTTATGGACCGAGTCTTCAGTGTCAGTGCTTTATTATAGTATAAGGGAGTATAAAAAGTTGAACTTTATGCAAAAGAAAAGTGGCAGCATGTTCTGAATTTTATAAATGTTCTAAATGTATAAATGTCAAATCTCTCTGATTTGGAATGATTGTTGCGCCGTGCAATGATTATACCCAGTAGCAATGATGCCTACTAGTGACTCCGTAGTTGGGACATTTTTATACTTTGTCTTTTTCTAAATTCAAGCAAAAAAAGATGCTGGAAATAAAAAGCATTTGTTTATAGCTACAGGAAGAAACTTTATTGTAATTGAATGTAACGCTAAACATTTAACTGTGATGCAAAGTCACAACACAACAGCGTGTAATAATCACCACAGAGCTACCCTTTCCTATCCCCACCATTCTGTCCCTCTTTCTAGGCACGGGGTGAAAAACCTATGCTTCGGCCTCGTGCATGTTGTGTTGCTTCTTGAGTTTTATTACTGTGTTGTTTCTGAAACCGCACCGAGACCTTTGGTAAAGCGTCACCCGAGCCATCTTGCATTCCTCTGTGCCCTTTAAATCCACTTCAGCAATAAAATTTTAAGCACGTTTGAGGTGGATCGAGCCCCTAAATAAATGTATATATAAAAAATTTCTGAAGCTATGACGTGCATTGTGCATTAGCTATGAGTCAAATCTTGACCCTGCTGCAGCCTCCGAGGTTTCTATGACAACTCCTTTATTTCTGACCAGGCCATGCTGAGTTGCAGGGAGAATCCCAGCAGCTGGTTAATGAGCTGCACCCGGCCACATGTGTGTAAGGGAAATAATGGGATTGGTGTGAGGAGCGAGGCAGCAAGGCAAAAGTTCTTGACAGAGGCGTGATTGAGGCGGAGGAGTCGTTACGGCGTATCGGGTGGATTCTATGTATGGCTTAGGGAAGTGGAAGCCTGAGATGGTTTGACAGAATTGGGTGTGTTGTACTTAATGGTGCGTCACTTGGAAATAATAACTAGGGGGCATTTTGTGGAATTGTGAAATCGAGCACTCAAGCACATAAAAGCACATTCAGATTCCTCAACATTTTAAATAAACAGGCTGATAGGTAAAATTTAGCTTTACAATTAGAGGTCACTGCATGACATACGAATTATAACTATATGAATATCCATAGTGGGCGTGGCCATAAACCAGAAGGGTTTTGTGTGTGTGTGTGTGTGTGTGTGTGTGTGTGTGTGTGTGTGTGTGTGTATGATCTCTCTCTCCCTTACCTCCTCCAGCTTTATTGTGATCATGGTGAAGGCCCGGAACACACATTCTGTGGGGCCGGTGATGGTGATGATCCGTTCAGGACAAGAACCCTCGGAGATGTTAATGCGTGCGCTGCTCTGTTAGGACAGAGAGAAAAATATAAAGGAGCAGAGAAATATAAACAGTGATATGTCTACCACCTCCATATATATGTGTGTGTGTGTGTGTGTGTGTGTGTGTGTGTGTGTGTGTGTGTGTGTGTGTGTGTGTGTGTGTGTGTGTGTGTCCAGTCCTGTCTCATCTATCAGATGCTTTCTTACATTCCTGTGTCTTTAGCACCTCTGTTGGCCAGCACTGAGGCTCTGAAATAGAAATATGCTAGCAGAAGTGTGTGTGTGTGTGTGTGTGTGTGTGTGTGTGTGTGAGTAGGCATGTGTGATAAAAGATGTCTGGATGCCCCTGCTTTCATTATGCATAAAACATACTGATAGAGAGTTGTCTGTACTAGTGTTTTTTTTTCTTAAATAGAAGACTATTTTTAAATCATGACAAGGAGTACAAATGTGTGTGTGTGTTTCTTTCTGCTCGTGTGCTCCCTGACTCATTCTGGTGTGTGTGTGTGTGTGTGTGTGTGTGTGTGTGTGTGTGTGTGTGTGTGTGTGTGTGTGTGTGTGACTCAAGAAATTGCTGTGCTATGCTGGACTGTGTGAATCACCCTCCTGCAGGCCCCCTGCTGCCTCTCTCCATTAACACTGATCACTCCATCAATCTCATACACACACACACACACACACACACACACACACACACACACACACACACACACACACACACTGGCTTCATGCATATGCCACACAGTTGTGCTACACAAACACTGTAGAGCTGCCATTTCAGAAACAGTGGTGACTCAGTTGTGTGGCACAATGAGTGAATAAAGGCAGGTTTCTCCCCACCTCACCCCACCTCACCCCAACTCACCTCACCTGTTTGTCTGAGCTGCATTTGTAGAATATGTGATTTGTTGTTTGGTGTCAAATGAACTGCATTCTTGCATAAAACTAGTACTGAATGCGTTATTAGGTGGGATGTGGTATCTCTGTGGTTAAGGTGTTGGACTACTGATCAAAAGGCTGTGAGTTTGAATCCCAGGCCCACCAAGATGCCACTCCTGTGCCCCTGAGCAAGGCCACTCTGGATAAGAGATTTCTCTGTTCTGATTCTTAATAAAACGCTGATTCTTTTTTCCTTAGAGCACACAAATAAACTAAATCCAAGAAACTGTATTTTTTTTTTATCAATAGTCCAAAAAAATGTATTAGGAATTTCTCTGTTTTGTTGTGTCTATGTTCAGTTACAGTTATGTGTTATAAGAACTTGTAGATTTTTACAAATATTTCTGTTTCTTCCTAGCCTAGTGGAGCAATATGTTCTTAAAAAATAAAATAAATAATAATAATAAAAAAAGTTTTTTCTTCACAGAAATTCAATTCCTTCAAATCATCAAACCAGTTTCTGTTCTCTGAGAAGCCCCAAGTATCTAAATTTGTATGCCCTAAAATTCTTTTCGAGGTTAATTGACTAACTTCCCATACGTTGATTGTAATAATTTACGTAGTGATGGAAGTGTACAGGTAAAAAGGGATAAAAACAGAAAGAATAGAATGAAATAATAAGAAGCAACAGATATAATGTGAAATATGTTACCGCACAAGTTCAGTGTGCAGAATGACTGTGGAGGAAACGAGTCTTTGTGGAATCCTACAGGCGCTGACGATCGAGATGGACATGTCTATGCTGAGGAGTCTGATGGCCTGAGGGAAGAAGCTCCTCCTGAGATTCTCTGTTTTTAAACATCAGATTATGAAAATGCCTGATGTTCCCTGATGTTCAGCAACAGGCTGTATAGACAGTTCTAGGTGCGGGTGGAGTCTTTGGGGGGTTGGATTGTCTACATGCTTTAACCTAGTAAGAGGAGTAATAACAGGTAATAACTTGGCTAAGGACACTGAAGATTTCAGGTGTCTAGATAATAAATGGAAGACCTATCCGGCTGATACAACCACAATCCACAATCCAGCCCGTAGAAACACACTTTCCTTGATGGATATTACTGCAGAAAAGGTCTGGCCTTTTTCGAACTAATGGAATAAAACCGCTCTCGTCTAGATCTCGTCTCTGTACCGCCTTTAAGACCCAGCTTTTTTAGCAGCGTGGGAATGATGCAGCCGTTTTCGGGTTCCGCTGTGTCTGCAGCTTGATTACATTTATGGCTCAGCACTTGAAAGGCTATTTCTTGCTTATTGCTTAACATTTGTAAAATTTATTCCCGCAATATACGGCAATGGCTCTGCAACAGCCAAGATGATATTTTTTCTTTCTTTCCAAGCTGCCAGATGTTTGTAGGTCACCAGATGGTTTCTTGACCCTCGCTTTGACCTCTGCTTAACCTCATAGTTTCCATTTACATTTCTGGTATTTAGCAGAAGTCCTTATCCAGAGCAACTTACATTTGATCTCATGGTTTCTAGATAGCCATCTCTATTCCTATCATTTCCATCCATCTAAAACTGTCAGCTCTTAACACTCCAGTTCTCTGTTAGATAGTCTGACTGTCGCTTCCAGCTCATATCCAATACAACACTCCTGCTTAGGATTTTTATAGATGTACCAACCCTACCAGAGTACTCCAGATTCGGTGTTGTCCATTCCCACTCACCAACGGGACCGCAAGCGACATTTCAGCATTTGATGATATGGTAATATTCTGCTACAACTTCCCAATTTTGGCCCAGTTCTGGTCCATGTCATAAAGCTACCTTCTCATCAGTCTCATTGTTCTGACCATCAGATTTTTGAGGATCATTTCATGGTGGTACGGAGGCCAGATATAAGTCTGATCCAGCAGTGGGTCATCACTAATTTTCTATTTGTGCTCAACTTTCAGACAATCTAACATCAAGTCATTATCTTACACGTCCTCATATTTCTCTTTCTTCTACTAAACTTCAGGTCCTGTATTCATGGAACTTGTTAGTGCAAAGATTTACTCCTAGTGACGAAATTCTAAGAAAATTTGGAGAAATGTTATACGATATAGCCTCAAATATCTTAACTATCTTATAATAGACCATATTTTAAAAGCCCTCCTAATTATTTTTTTTTTATCCGACAACCAATCACAGTCTTCAAAAGAATGTGTCTTACCTAGCAACAGGGTTAAGCCCCGCCTCCTCTCTAAGATAAAAGTTTTTGTATTCCTTGCTAAGATTAGCCTGAATCACTCTTAAGCTAAGATTCCTAGATAGAAATGTCTAAGCTAAATTAGGAGCTTTCTGAGATCATTCTTAGAATCTTTATGAATACGGGCCCAGACCTCTTAACGGGCCTCTATTTCTCCGTCTTTTAACTGAAACTGAAAACCGTTCTGTTCTCTCAGCACTAGGATGCAAACGTAATGCATTTCAAACCGAAGTGTGCTAGACATGATGTTACACCAACTCCTGAAGCCATAAAGTGTGGGGGATGTGGTAGCCTAGTGGTTAAGGTGCTGGACTACCAAATGGTAGGTTGTGAGTTCAAATCCCTGAGCAAGGCCCTCAATTGCTTAGTTGTATAAAAAAAAGAGAGATAAAAAATGTAAGGCACTTTGGATAATGGTGTCTGTTAAATGATGTAGATGTAAATGTAAATGTAATAAAAACCATTATGGAAGCATGTTGCGAAGGAGTAAACGTAGGATACGGCCTGGAAAGTGAAGTACTTTTTCCACAGATATAGTCAGGATTGCCAAGTGAGCAGTTTTCCAACTGAACTGGGATACTTTTGGCTGAGTGTTGACTTTTTTCCTGTGATGCATGTTTTCTCAACAATGCATGTGATTTTCCTACTTATGCTAAACTTAAATTTAAAACCGCTCATAATTACGAGACTGAATGCTGTCCATCGATTCGTCGTACTGTAGTATTTCTGCAAACCAGTTCCCCTGTGAAATCTAACGAGGATGTTGTCTCTGATAGAAACTGCAACTATATTAAATTTAAGTGACTAAATCATGTTGGCTGTAGCAAATCTAATCGTGTTAATGTTACTCAACTCACTCGCACTGACCTGCTATAAGCACTTTAATTAAGCACATTAAACAAGCTTTTTTAGCGCTCGCATATTTACATGCAGTAAAATGCTAGCAAAAGTCTTGATCATTCCTAGCAGTTTTTCCCAGAAGTCCTTGCTTTATTTTTCATAGTCTGTATTAATGAGTTATAATGATCCTGTTATGCTTTTGACACTATTTATCCTGGATAACTGAGCAAGAAGGGACTGAGCAGCATACTGGAGCTTTGACTTGCCCTGTAAACTTGTTAATGAGATTGCTTTGTGCACCCTTCATGTCACAGGATATTAATTCAAGAGCACAGAAAAATTGTTGCTTTTACATCAGGACTTATCAGTTTTTGTTTTCTTTTTTGTTTTTTAAATGAAGCAGACACTTAAATTGAGCCATGGTCATGCCTGTTAATTATGAAAATGGTGCTTGATCTCTAATTAGGGAGGCTATAAGTGTGTGTGTGTGTGTGTGTGTGAGAGAGAGAGAGAGAGAGAGCAGAAGTGTGAGGGAAAGAGAGAGAGCATAAGCGTGAGATACAGCACTCTAAAGAGAGAGTGTGAGAGAGAGAGAGAGCGCAGTATCTGTTTTCTGTCTTCTGTATTACGAAGCCAAAATCATTAGTCTTCATTTCTTGGTGGCAGCGAGCGCATGTCTGTCAAACACATTTATATCCTCTCTGCATGCACGTGTGTATGTGTGTGTGTGAGTCTAGGTGTGTGGGTGAATGAGAGCAAAAGAGAGGGAAGCATCTTTTCAGGAGTTTCTGCTTCACATCAGTGGCTTTACAGGCAAAATGAAAAGGCATTTTTTATGTGCCAGGGCACTGAGCACACACACACACCTGAGCTTTTCTTTACACACACACACACACACACACACACACACACACACACACACACACACACACACACACACACACAGACACACACACTCAAACACATGCACACACACACCTGAGCTTTTCTTTTTTGCAAAATCTGTTTGCGTTTGGAGAGTGGTCTTGAAACTCCTCATTTAACAGTTCTATATAGAGTGTGTAAGTGTATGTGTGAGTCCTTGAGATGATGGGCTTCATTTACATATTCATGCTCTCTCTCTATCTCCTGTTGTGTTGTCTTGTTAGTGTCGATGTGAAACACGCTTTGTTCTGTGTTCTGTCTTTTCTCTGTCACTGCCCGAGACCAGATCACTGAACTTTTAATGTGGCTATGTGCCAAACGAGCTTCAAACAAGTACCATTTCCTCTTTGGTTTGAATAAAGCACAACACACACACACACACACACACACACACACACACACACACACACACACACACACACACACACACACACTCTCTTCTGGCAGATTCTGGATGCCTTACCTCCTCTCGTATCCTCTTCACCGTTTCTCCTTTCTGTCATAAACAAAGAACAGGAGAATGATTTATTTACATGAAAGCAAATTTTTACTGAAATACCCAACAAAACAAAGTACAAACTCAATACACATGAATGAAATAAACCCATGCACAAAAGGGACGAAGAAGGAATATAAAAATTCTAGTCAATATTTTTAAACTGTGTATGACTGGAGTTAGGGAAAGGAATTTTAACTGTGTTATGAGTTTACAATCAAATTTCATTAGAATGATAAAATTATAAGAATGAATGAAAAGCTATGATGAATATTTTTGTCCTGATTCTCACTGGGGACAAGGCGAAGGTTCATAAGGAGCTTAACTCTCATAGTTTCTAGTAGTATATTTCATAACCGCTATTTCACACAGATGTGTATTGCAGAACTTAGACAGACAAACTGTGTTATTTAACATAAATAACTGTTGGTAATATCTATGGAATGAGTCTCCAGTGTCAGTACATTATTATTAATCACTAAAGTAAATGTATTTTTTTCCCCGCGAAATAAATTATAACATATTACAGTTACAAGGTTTTATGTATGGAGTATCTCATTGTAGAGGCAGGATGGGGTCTAACATCAGCAGCAGACAGTCGAACTTGAAGTCTGCTATATTTGTCTTTTTAGAGAGAAAAAAAAAGATAATGCTTTGATCCAGAGAGAAATAAAGAGAGCTGACAGAGGTAGCACAAAAAAAAAACAAAAAAAAAAAACAGTGACTTGATGCGAAGAAAGCCCTGGAATATTGGAACAGTTTTTTTTTTTTTTTTTTTTCCCCCACTTAGCTCAGGAAGCACGCTGAAAAGCACTAGTGGGAAAAATAAAGGGAGCCCAAAGCTCTGACCTTCACACTAGTCCTCCTTCCTACCAACCTTTATACATTCTCCATATCATCTATATGTAGTCGCTGTAGATAAATTTGCCAAAATTAAATATAGATTATAGTATTCAATGATTTCCCCCAAATTTCATGAAAGGTGGCAATACTTTTAAGAGGTGAGACGTGGGTATTGATATTAGGAATCAATTTATTTGGAGCATGTTGTAAAGTCTAAAAGGGCCAGTAAAAAAAAAAATAAAAAAAAAATCAATAATCAGGCCTTGGGGCACAAAAGCAGACGGTGTCTATCCTAAATATAGTGTTTTATGACGTTCTGTTATATTGTAAATCTCTCTTGCTAACACAAGCAAGACATACAACCCCCTCATAGCTAAGCAACATGAAAATAAGCCTCAAAATATCTTTGATGTGAGGAGAGACCGAGACTGTTGACATTTTGTCAGGGACACACACTATTGCCTAATACTACTACGCTACATGAGCGCAGCTGTTAGTTTGTTTCCCTTAATCCAACATTAATGCACTTAACTAGCTTTATTACGTTATGCTAGCTACCACTTTTAGCCTAGCCTAACCACAACACACAGAGAGCTAGCACAGTGATGTTTTTACTGACCTAGCGATAACTTTAGCTGGCTAATAAATTCATGATTAGGTACAGATTATAATATCTTCTTCTTTTCACTCTAATGTAGTGCCTATTTTCAGAGCAGCAGGTATAAAAGCAAATATTAGTGCAAATATTAGAAAACAATATCCTCATGACTAAGAAAATATATGATATTCGCTATAGCACATGCTGCTAAGTCAATCTCTCTCGGCTGAATAGTGGTCTGTCTATCACAGTCAAAACCCCATCATGCTCTGTATCACTGTGTGCTAGCATCTGCTGCTTTTCAGGAGGCGTTAAACTCAGATGTATTTGTCTGAGTGCGTTTGTTTGTGTAGCTCGGAGAGCAAACTGCTAGCAAAAGCTCAGGGGCAGTATAGTTCTCAAGTGAGTATGGAAGGCGTGTGAGCTTTCTGAGAAAATACTAACAGTTTCTGTGTGTGGCCAAAGTGAGAGGAAAAAGTGTTGAAAAAGACTACATCGCATGTGACTCCCTGATGTACAACATGATGGGGAAACGACGCTACAGGACTTATCGCTAGCTATGTCTCAGAACAGATCCCCCCCCACACACAAATACACAGGAGTTACACACTGTACATTAATGATGATCTTTGCTCTTATGAAATCTCCATTTATGCTGCCTTCAGGGATAAACAGTGTCAGCTAGTGATATTAAGCAATAAAAGGTTTCGAACTGTAACCAATTCCCATCATGACTTTATACGACGGATTAAAAAAACTCAATAGACCCTTATTGTGATTACGGTTTACTTGCTATTCTTATTACCTGTGGGGTCTCCAGTTAACGTAAGCAATTTTAATTCAACCCGACAATTCAAAACAAACCTGACAGAAAGTTAGCAAGCTAGCTAATTACAAAGCAAAGAGTTTTGTCTTATTCTTAGCCCTACTAAAAATTTGTATGAAGGCAGGATTGCTATTTTGTTCATGACTGTTTATCATGACCTCATACAAATATCTTCCTCATCAACACAAACATCTGATTTTATTTACTTTTTTGCTGCTAACAAGATATTACTGTAAAACAAGACTTGGTTCTGAGGATATCTGTACCAGATATTTTAAAAAAATATTTAATTTCATGTAATAATATTTACTATGTTTATATGGCTTTTTTTAAAAACATTAAATAGCATTGTGTCCATAAGCAGGTTCACAAAGATGTTAAACACTCATTTTACTTTAAATATTGTAACATATGTGAGGAAAAGGTGCTAATTTGTTAGTTGTGTGTATTTTCATTATTTCTGTAAGAATGTATGTTGTACGATGTGTGATGGTGGATTCTGAGGTTTGAGCAGAATGTTACAGGTAAGGAGATGAGAGAGCTGCACAGATGAAGTTTGATCATTTTTCATGCTGCGCTTTGCTTTAGCATCACTGACAGATTAGCAAAGCAAGCTTAACTGGCCCTGATCTCCAGACAGCTCAGCTTCCTACCGAGCTCTATTTAATGTCTCTCTACTTGTATTTCTTCCTTTTTTGTCAGGAAAAATACATTTTAAATTAAATTTGTGTGTGAGGATTGATAAAAAAAAATGGGACCATGGAATACAAGCTAATCGGTTGGAATTGTCAATTCACTGAATCATGGCTAATTTGCATAAACTGAAAAAATCCCATACAAATGTTTTGTTTGCTGTTTTGGGTGATGGTTTAAAGGTAGGGTCCTGGATTAAAGCGTTGCCTCTTTAGGGAAAGGTGATTTAGTGGGCTAAATTTTAATAACATATTCATCAGTAGGAAGTAAAATAGATGAATATGCTGAAGAACTAAGAATAAAATGAACTACATAATTAAGTAGTCCGAGATGCTACAGATTAATCAAAAAGATTAACATGTGTGACAATCAGGGTGTGTTTTCACTTTAATAAATAACATGCAAATGACCATTGAAACCATTGAGAAAGAGAGAGGGACAAAGAAAGAGAGAGAGAGAGAGAGAGAGAGAGAGAGAGAGAAAGAGAGAGAGAGAGAGGGAGAGTACTCACCTTCCCGATGATGCTCCCGACCTCCTGCGAAAAGAAAAGAGACACGAGGCAAATGTCAGTGTATTGATCCGAGCACTTTTCCCCCGGACGTCCGTCTGTCTGTTTTAGACGATGAAGCTGTCTGTGAGCTCGGCCTCGTCCCGGTCCTAACAAACTTGCCTGATGCACTATCGGACTCTTTGATTTTTAAGCCACAGGGAGGCACACATTGTAACACGCAGGCTGTACAAAAGCGACTCGACGTGAAATACGGATGGGAAATGAACCTTGAGTAAATGATTTCTTAAAGTCGGAAAATTCCATTATCGCTTCCAATTACCAGAGCAGCTGTCTGGCTTCTAGTTATCCTTCGCTAGTCTGCGGAGTCGAAATCCATGATTAGAATAATGCAAGAAGCAATTACATAAGGCCATTTCCTGTTCTCGTGAAGGTTTTTCACAAGTGATATTGGGAGGTCAGAAGCTCATTCTTGAAGTAATAAATCATCATACGCATTTACTGCTCAGAGATTTCCTCATGCTTTAAAAGAAAATATGGAAAAAGTGACATTTCGCTTGAATGGCATATGAACTTTAGTGTACATATCTACTACAAAGTAAATGATGACGGAAATGAACTCGTCTTGCAGAAACGTGAAAAGATTGAAAACGCAATGAAAATAGAAATTAAAAACACTTCCTTCTCACATCAGCATGCTTCCATCCTGTCATGTGTTATGACTGTTTGCCCTGTTAGTTTTTTCTGTCATTATTATCATCATCAAAACAAAAATCTTGATCTTAGCTTTGTCTTTGTATTAGATTTATTTATGATGAGATGAAACCTGAAGTTGCTCACAGTAAGTCCTATACCGAGGTACCATCAGGTAAAAACACGCCAACACACCACAGAACAGTCCACTGTGCTGTTATGTATTTACCGGAAAATAAATCTATCTATTTCCAAAAGCTATGTGGGCAGAAAATAAGTACACCTGCTGCATCAGGAGTAATTAACAAGTAGTTTAGAGCCAGGAGCTGCTAATCAAACACACCTTGGCAATGTTCTACAAAACCCTAGAAGTGTGCAGGTGGTATAAACACCTTTTTTTCCACAAAAAAAATTAAAATAAATAAATAAATCTTTCTCAGTTGTGATGATGGTGGACGAAAACACTGTTTAACGCAGTAGATAAACTCTCATGTTGAACATTCCACAACAAGATGTGGTCACTCTGAAATCCACCGAGTGTGTGTTGCGTCAGTTTCATCCTCTTTATCGTATTGTGTCGCATTACGGTGGAAGACGCCAAAAACGGTCCCGAGAAAAAGGTTACAATTCGGAGAAGTGGCATAAAATTTCCTGTTTATTTTCCACTTTTATTTTATACACACTACCGTTCAAAAGTTTGGGATCACTTGTAAATTTCATTGCTTTTCTGGTTAGAATAACTTAGCGTTGTTCTCTAAAAGGAGAGTTCACAACATGGTAACATTAAGTTCTTACCGTGAAAAAGGAAAGTTAGTTCTTTCTTTCCGGGTCATGTTGATCCTGTAAACAACTCCTGATGCTCCAGATACTAAACTAACCTAAAGAAGGGGTTTCCTCTAGAAAACAGGAATGTCCAAGTGATCCCAAACGTTTAACGACAGTGTGTATATCCCATTGAATATAATGGGAAATGTTTTCAGAGCCGGTTAAATTTATTCAGGAATCTTACAGATTTAATTCATTCAATTCATATTTATTTTTGGAAGGCTTTTAACAATGGATATATAGACATGCAAATAAATAATTAATCATAACAGAGCAAGCAAGATGTAAAAAATAAACAGACTTGTACACATTTCTAGTCTCGAGCGATGTAGCTACTGTAACGTGTAGCAACAATTCGGACACCAGGCTGAAATTTCAATCTCATTTTTTCTTCTCTCGGCATTTAGAATTAATGTTATAGTGACAGGGTTGATGTGTAATTAACTCTTTTTTTAAACAGTCTTGTTTTGTTGTGTCCATGTTCAGCATTGAATTTCTTTGCCCTGTCACACACACAGTGGTGGTTATTGGATCGAATGAAAGTGGACACTCTGGGATTTAAGCAATTGGGAGTTTTTCTTTACTGTTTCTGTTTCTAGCTAGACTACTAGGGTTAGAAAAGTGTTCATAGAAAAGTTCCAAAAAACTTTTTTTTTCTTTCTTTTTTTTTATAATCTTTACAGTTAATGGTGATATCAAACCCATCTCTGCTCTCTGAGATGCTTGTTATTAGCCACAGCTATTCACGTCAGTTTGAATCCGAATCCAATCCGAGATATTTGTAGCATGAAACAGATCCACAGTAAATTGTTACGCTCTTTGTTTACATAGAAGAAACATGTCAAAATGTCACCAAACATATGATTAAGCAACGCTTGTATTGTACATCGCCATCTCATCACAGCGGATGGCTTGTTCATTATTAATTTCATGCAAATGGGAATTGAAATAAAAAGGCCTGACATGCCAAGCCAACAGGCAGTACAGTTTGTAGCACCGGTTCTAATGACTTCATTGTGCAAGCAGGCCAATAATGAGTTTCATTGAACCCTCGCAGTGTTAAACGAACACTTCACCCACAGAAAATGGCTAATATGGGTAAGTATGTGAATAAAAAACTAGCAAGGAGGGGGGAGGGGTGGTGGTTTTGCTGTTATTATGATCTAATTTGCATATCCTTAATGTTTGCCCATGTTAAGGAATCATTTAAAACCCATTAGAGTTAAGCATCATGGGGCGAGTATCCCAAAGGCGTCATAGCACGGAGATTATTTGAAGTGAAGATCTTCAGATTGTCTGTATGACACGCAAAGCTTCTATTGCTGGAGGTTTGCTATTTCAGGATGAGCTGAGAGGGTGTGTGTGTGTGTGTGTGTGTGTGTGTGTGTGCGCGCGAACGTGTGCATGCGTTTTACCTTGCCGTGCATGAGCAACCTGAGGGTGAGAGTGACGTTCATGCCCCCGTCTCCGAAATCCTGCTCACAGTTCATTCTGGATGTGGAGTCCGTCGCAGGGAGTCGCATGAAAGAAGCTCTAAAAATAATGGAGCTGTTCAAGGTGATGAACTGATGAACTGCCTTTTTTTGTCCTCCTGTTCTCTTTCAATTCTGGAACACAAGACACAAACAGCACAACACATCAGATGATTCCCGACAAGCGTTCATGTCCTTTAAGGCTTCGAAATGTGAAAACGTAATAAAAATAATGAAGCTTTACAGTACGTCCTCGGTATTAGGGAGCAAGGTGCCGAAAAATATAACAACAATAATATTATCATTATAGTCGTCTAAACATTTCTAATTTTTATTTAAATTTATTTCTAACCGTGTATATGGGTTTGGGAAACGGGTGAATACAATGATTTAATCTTAAAAGGGAAAAAGAAATAAATATTTAATAGCTGCAAAAAGAAATAATTTAAAACTGATACTTAAATCCTTCATGAAATAAACGATGAACACTCACAATGCATGTAAAACAAACAAACAAACAAACAAAAAAACATTTTATTCAATATCAAAAAAGATTTATTATTTAAGACTATAAATTATAGAATAATTCTGTAAATAATTAAATGTTTTATTTAAGATCGAGAAGAATAAATTATTTAACACTAGAGGAGGAAAAGTAAGATTTTTCTACAGTAATGATTTTTTTAACAGTGAAATGAGCGAAAAACCAACAAAAATGTGTAAAAAAAAAAAAGTGTATAGCTCTAAAAAGAAGGGAAATGTTGTCTACTTATAAAAACAACAACATTTTATTTAATGTCTAGAAAAAAAACTTAATTTTATCAAAGATACGAGGACGGCAAACTCATTTTATTCCATATCGTTAAAATGATATGAAAGAAAAATTCAACAATAAAAAGAAGACATTTTAAATCTGTAAACATGAAACAGAAAAAAAATTATTTAACACTAAAAATGAGGATAAATTTGTTAAATTATTTTATTTAATATTTACAAAAAATGTACCATGGACAAAAGGGGGGGATATCATATATCATATCAAATATCATATCAATTATCAGATTACTATTAAAAAAAAAAGAAAACAAAAAATCATGACTATATGGTGAAATCTTTTGATTTACGAGCATGCTGCATGTTATTCTGTTTAGCTATAAATTTTACATTGTTTCAACATGTGTGTATGTGTGTGTGTGTGTGGGTGTGTGTGTGTGTGCCTGTGTAATATCTACGTATCTAGCAAAAATGGCAGCCTTTTCAATCGTCAATCGTTTGTTTTTATTTTGCATAACAAAGTTTTTTTTTGTCTGGGACAAACGTCTCTGTTTACGTGGCTGGTTGTGTTTCATGATTTGTCCTGGACTCGTGAGCTTGGACATTTCTGAGCAGCTGTTGGAGCAGTCAAATGTCTCATTTGCAAAAGAAATAAGGAGGTAAATGAGAAGAGAAAGAGGCTGGACTTGAGGTTGATTAAGAGAAATTCGTATGTACTGTAAGAGGGAGAGAAAATACACAGCAGCACAACAACAAAGACTTTCCTTCCAATCCATTTTACCTGTGCGGACCAATTCTACCCACTTAATCCATCAAATATTTGATTTCAGTCTACATAGGATCCTGAAATGAGGTCATAATTTAAGGTTTAATCGCCAAGTCGGAAGCTTAGGGGGAGAACTGCATAAGCTCTTGGCTTCCCGAGTGAGTAGAATATTGGAAGAAAACTGCATGAAGAGAAAGAAAAATATTCTACAGACATCACACATGATGTGACATTTCTAATCCTTTTTACCGTTAATTTTTAATAATCAGAATTGTCCTTTGATGAATCCAGTGTAAGCCTCCGGTCCAAGGAAAAAGCTCCCGATGTGAAAAGTACTTGTCATTTCACATGTCTCTCAAAGTCTGGAGTTTGGGTCATGTAGCTACATCGTATTTTTAGAATTTTGTATCAAACGTTGGTAGAGATAGAGATAATAAGATATTGTGTGAGATGGTGAGATTGTGTTTTTTTTTTTATTACTTCATTGAAAGAATCTTTGAAATTCGTTCTCCCGTTCAAAGCCATTGTGCCAGTAATGTCGTTATCTCTTCATTACTAAGTTCTGACGAGAACAACAACACAGCAAATCATCACTCGACTAGACTCCATTAAGTGCTTCAGAGGATCTCAAGCATCTCATGACCTTTCAGTCATTAAACAGAACCTCATGAATTCATTCGACTGCCATTTATTAAAGGCTACCTGTCCTCTTATGCTACGTGTCCCTTTGAAGCTGACTAAATTTGGCTAAATTTAGAAACTAAAGTTCACCTGCTGCCTTAACTCTTTTTCCCCAGAGACCAAAAAGTGGAATTTGTGCCTGTTGGGTTGTGTCCATGTTCACCATTATGTGTCTTTGTCATGTCGCACACATACTAAGTCTTCTTCTTAGTATTATTATCATTTCTGCTCTCAGAAACATCACCACAGGTTAATCGCGGGTGTCGTATTTATTTCTGCTTGCTAACTGGTCGAAGCAGGTGTGTTACAGGATCACCACATTTCCATATGAGTGACATTTCGAGGTAGAGGTGAGACTAAAGCCGAAAAAGCAGGACACAATTTGTGACGGGACCCGAAATGAAAAGATGAGCGCATCTCTCACGAAGCGTCTTCGCTAACGAGGCTGGCTTGTCTGAATCCGCTTGTACGGGGTGTTAATAATCTCTCACTCGACCAGTCGTGCCTGGACGTGGAGACATATTCAGTCATTTGGGTATAGCCCTCATTTCTACCGTCTGTTTCTTTCTTCCTCTCAACAAAGTCTCCCAGACCAATTAAACAGACGTTTCTGAGTGGACGATTGTATGACGAGACTAAGACACAGCACCCAGTGATTATATCCAGACAGTTCTGTCCAGAGAGAACAGGCTGGATGTCTTTCAGTATCTCTAATTCGTGAAGCTCCTGTGCTGTTACTTTGTTTAGAAACACAGAAGAACCAAAGGAAGGAATAAAAAGACTTTTCAGTGGTCCGCTGTGACCCGAGGACGAGACTCCGACTGTGGCATGTAGGATAGTAGACCTATCAGGTACATATGAAATCTGTACTGAATGGAAATTCGACTTATCTGAAATTTTTAATCACAATAAACATTGCCACGAGTCTGATATAAAACGAGTCAGGACAATTGGTTTTTATTGTGAGGCGTTCATTATTGTGAGGCGTTCATACCCTTTATTGCGATCATTTTAGAAGGTAACACCTTCAAATTCAAGCTGCTTATGAACAACCATCTAATTTTGAGGCGCATCAGAGAGTAAATATCCGTATTTATAGAAAACAAAAACGGATATTTACTCTCTGATGACAAAAAACACTTAGGAATAACTACAAATTCTTAAATCCCTGAGAGTCTGATTTTATATGAGTCATTATTCACCACTGTGGAGTGTGACGACAAAGAAACTCAGTGCCGGACATGGACCCACCCTCTGACGGTCCTAACCACGAAATACTACACAGTTCATGAGGTAGTTTTTAAGCTACGACACAGGTGCATGTTTTTTCTCCTAGCACATTTATACTATTTGTTCAGCCTCTCCTTTGTTTGTGAATCCCCTCAAAGCACAGCTCGCGTTACACACTCGACCACTCAAGGCCACTCGCTGTAATGTGGCAAGTTTAACCCCCACAATAGAGTATTCCACCTCCACACTGCTGTTACAAGAGATCTCGACTTCTAAAGAGGACGGGGGGGGACAGGGCAAACGGGTCTATTTTCCGACTATTTTTATATACCGTCGTCTTAGTTTTCTCACGAACACAATGAGAGGACACCAGGTTCAGACAGCCATGATGTGAAGAGACTGCGATGTTTGACAAGCCGATTCTTCTCCAGTCAAGGAAGAGGTGGCGAGATTAATTTCGGTGACTTGGCGGCGCGAACGAGAAGAATCTGTCACATACGTCCTTCGGAATTTCTATTAGGAGCCGCTACGTTTTATCACAGCGGAAATGAATAATTGAATGGCTTTCAGATGCAGAGCTGGACAGGGTTAAAATGCTCACATAGTTACCATGCCACACATATACAAGCACTTCTATGCACACTTGGGTTCCTCTTTCAAAGCGCTGACCCTCGTATATGACAGATTCATGGGCTCTCTCTAGGGTTGAGTGTTCGGATGGTCGTCATTCCGGCTAACGATCAGACCTCTGTGCTTAAGTTTTAGCCTTGGGCTTGTCAGTGCTTGGTGGGACAATGCGAGTGTAATCTCACTGCTATGGCTTTAGTCAAATGCTTTAGAAACTGAATACGTCACTGAATCAGTATCAGAACAGCTCTTCTGATCTAATCTATTCATTTTCTACCGCTTATCCGAACTACCTCGGGTCACGGGGAGCCTGTGCCTATCTCAGGCGTCATCGGGCATCAAGGCAGGATACACCCTGGACGGAGTGCCAACCCATCGCAGGTCACACACACACTCTCATTCACTCACACACAAACTACGGACAATTTTCCAGAGATGCCAATCAACCTACCATGCATGTCTTTGGACCGGGGGAGGAAACCAGAGTACCCGAAGGAAACCCCCGAGGCACGGGGAGAACATGCAAACTCCACACACACAAGGCGGAGGCGGGAATCGAACCCCCAACCCTGGAGGTGTGAGGCGAACATGCTAACCACTAAGCCACCGTGTCCCCCCGTTTACTGATACAGTACAGTAAAAATAAGGCAGAAACTGACATAAAGCACAGCTCTGTTAGTCCTCTGAGGTTTCATTTAACTTGATGACTAAAGCTTTCAGAGAATGGTGTGGGTTTGATATCATCTATCAGCAGACACTCAGAGCAACTATGTATATATCCAGTGTCGCTAGTGTCAGGGTTTGAGATCCCTAAATTAGATGAATTAATAAAAAGCCTTCAGTGCAAACATTAGTGATTGTATAAAAAAAAATAAAAAATCAGTGATCACCATTGTTCTCAACATCATATCATTAATCATAATTGTTTTCAATGACACTGAACCCCATTGATCCCACTAACCAATCACCATTCATCCCAATGTTTCTATTGTTTTTGTTGGGATTTTCAGTGTGAACACAGTACTACGTCTCACAGCATTTATCCTACGGAATGGTGTAGAATAGCGCAAACATTAAGCATTTGGTATGAGAAGCACCTCAGGTTGCACCACTAGGTTCTCCAGTTTCCTCCTCCTCCTAAAACATGCATGTAAAAGGTTCACCAGCTCTACATTGCCTTTAGATGATAACAAGTGTGTGAACGGTGACCTGTGATGGACAGACATACCACCCAGGGGATCTGTGATGGACAGACATACCACCCAGGGTGTATTTCTGCTTCTCACTTTGAATTCCCCCATCATTGTGTTTACTCTAGATGAATGAATGAAATAAAATGATGTGATACCGCTTTTGCATCCTTTTTTGTTCACATAATATTCATCTAAATCGATTTCTTTAGGCATGACCTTTTTCAGTACAACAGGCTGCGGTTATGCAGATCGCTTCTGCCCGGTGGTGATGTAATGGTGACGGCTGAGCGAGTTAACTAAACTTGCACACACACACACACACACACACACACACACACACACACACACACACACACACACACACACACACACACACACACACACACGTACACAGAAAGCAATGCTGTTCTGCCTTCGCCAGGCATTGACAAAGCAAACAGAAAAGGAAAGAAAGAGCTTTGTTCCTCCCAACACCCACCCTCCCTTCCCTTGTGTGCGTGTGATCACTGTAATTACTTTGACTGTAATTGTAGGGGTAAAACTGAGGTCTATTTCCTGGAATCTGTGAACTGCATGTGTGTGTGTGTGTGTGTGTGTGTGTAGATGGTGTGTTTGATCCTAGTGTGACAAGCATGAAACTTTCAGACTCTGTTTCCTCTCCTCTAGTACTCTCTTTTATGACAAGTGCACTGACTTATCAACAACTTCCCACAGTGCATATAACATATCTGTGTTTCTATTCGAGACCGGATCAGATATTTTTCTTCTACATTCATTCCCCTATTGAAAATGGAAAATAAGGCTTTTTGAAAACGTCCACATAACAATAAGTGGTGAAATCTTAGTGTTTTTAGTGAGGGTTAAGGGTCTTTCAAAGTGGCAAAGAAGTTGCAGCTTGATGGACCTGGGATTTGAGCTCTTAACCTTCCGGTCAGTAGTCGAAAGCCTTAACCGCTAAGCTACCTCATTCCCTCATAGTTCGTCCCTATCGATAATCTGTACCGCAACATTTTAAAGGTCAGTAGATGCACCATCATCCACCATCCACCGGGCGAGTCCACGTCATCGTAACACATCCAAGAAACACACTCATTACACTGTCTGAATCTTTGAACAGGATTGTCATAACGATGACTTGAGATAGCTCGCTGAATCCGGTGTGGAGAATCGGGAGTTGAACTTCATAGCGAAACTGAACTGCTTGATGCTCTTTTGAAGCTGTGGAAATATTAACTCGCTCCCTCGCCGGGCTCACACGGCCGACTCGGAGGAAACACGGCAGGATAAAACGAGCTACGGAGTGGGAGTGACAGTCAAATGACACCACCGACCTCGGCCACTCGAGGACGTCACGTCCAGTGGAGATTTATGAGAGGAGCCCGAAAGTGACTCAGAGATGACAAACAAGCAAAGGGAGGAGGGATGAATGAATAGATGGATGGGAGGTTAAAACACTAGGAAGTAGTGATTTAAACTAGTAAAACACTACCGAGACACAGAAACGCGTTCTATAATGCTTGACAATTATATTGTGATCTCGATATCATTAGAACGCCGATCGAATAAAGGGTTTTATATTTGTTTGTACTGCCAATTTGATGTACAAAGATAAGCCGTGTAAAGCCCTGTTTACCAAGCTTAACATATAGGCCACATTCAGCCTGAATAAACTTTTGGTTTCTTGCTAATTAGCACAAGAGCAAGTCAAGTGAAGTGACTTCTCCCTCTATTACATGTGTATTTGAAGGGAGAAGAAAAAAAGGAGTGTTGATATGTGAAGTGCGACTAATTATATACACGGTTTGGGGTACTAAGCTTTCGGAAATGAGCTCATTTTCATCAAGCTAATACTTACTGTACACCAAAAGGCCGATAAAGGATTGCATACAACATGAAATGGGCACAAGTATTGCACGTAAGTGCAGGTGTCGTACTTTTTAATTACACTTTCAGACAACATCGTGCAGAACTAGGGTTTAAACTCATCACCTTCCAGTTAGTGATGTAGATTCTTAATCGAGAAGCCTTAAATATTGACATATATATAAATGTCACGTGACATATTTCCAACATGGTGGGATCTATTCTCTGTGTTCAAAATTGCACTGTTCTAAGCCATTTTTGTAGTATGTGAAAATCGTACATACACGATATGCAATCGTACAAATGTTTGTTTTTTAAATTAGCTCACGTCGTGTGATTTATCTTTAAACCTTTTAAAAATGCACTGCGTTCTGCGAAAGCCGCAACGTCGCCTTACATGCGTTTGAAGTCATTTGCCCCACGACTGTGAAACAGCTTATACTTTCGGTTGGTTAAAATATGTTAGTGCTCCATTTGAGACGATACTTCTCGAACGGTCCATAGTGTAAATGTGTAGTTTGTGGCGAGTCATTTGGGATGCAGCTCTATTGGGATGCTTTATATTGAGTACAAAGGACACTGTGATGTGCAAGAGACCGTAACTGATGTTCAAATTGTCTAAATAAATGAATATGGTGGAAATGATATAAAGCTGTGTGCATGCCCAGCATGGCGTTTTCGGTCATTTGGGTACGTTTGGATATTTGACTGAAAACGTTAACGTAGCCGAACCATAAAAACAGCATTTTTTAAAATTGCCATTGTTCCTGTGTACTAGGTCAGAGACACCCAATGCCAAGTGCAAACTCAATCACATAGACTGGAGATGACACACACTCTCTCTCTCTCTCTCTCTCTCTCTCTCTCTCTCTCTCTCTCTCTCTCTCTCCACACACACACAAACAAATAAGCTGTTGGAAGGACAAAATATATTTGAGTGCTAAACAAATCAGTCCACTCCATTTGGATGGCGAGGAACAATTCAGTCCACACACGGACATACCGAGTGCACTCTCAAGTCATGTCAGATCAGACTGAAGGCTGATCAAAGAACATAAACATCTCCCTACTGTTTTACAGACTTAGTTAATCAAGGGCGCAAATCAGACAGGAAGCAAAATCGATACCTCTTGCAGAGAGCGAGTCAGTCTGAGCGAGCTGACAAATCTTGGCATATCTCATGACGTCCTGGCAGAGAGCGAGCACATAAATTGTGATCTGGGGTCAGTCTTATTAAGTCAAAATCCCCACTTTTAATTATTACTGCGTGCCTTCCGCAGCCTTTCGGAGCGGCTGTTGTGACTGAGACGAGGCCTGAGGATTATTCAAATGACGTTGGATACTGCAGAACATTTGAATGTCAGCACTCGACTTTCACTGCCTTTGGGGAATAGACGAGACAGGCCGGAAGTGATAGGATGATACCATTCTAATGTCATCTAGAAGAAGGAGGGAGGATCTTGGGTCGTGTCAGGTTTCGTTGGTATTGATCCTCTGTGACTGGATTGACCTTGACTGGAAGCATTCCTGTAAGCTCCTGTTTCAGTTATACAGTAAAAAATAAATAAATAAATAAAAATAAATCCATTGCCAAGAACGGATATTATTTTTTGATGGTTTGTTAAAAAAAAAACATACTAAATGATTCTGTAATTCCATAAAGTGTTTTTTTTTGTGCGTGTTATGTATGTATATGGTGTATATACTGAATCTGAATATCTTGTGCTGCTAATGAACAATTAATTTAATTATTTAATCAAGTCTACATGTGGCCTTTGAGGACAATAACTTCCTAATCAATACGAATTAATACTAATTATAACAGTTGTCAGACTGTATGACTTTAGAAAGGACATTATTTATAATAACACTCTCCGGTGTTTATAACAATTTATAATCACACCCTCCAGTGTCACCAGGCAAATGAGGATGAGGTTCCCTTTTGTTGAGTCTGGATCCTCTTCCTCACCTCAGTCACCTCAGGCTTGTTCATTAGAGATAAATACAAACACATTTACATATAAGTCTAATATTAATCTTGAACTTTAGTCTAATATCGACGAACGTTTTGTACTATATTTCTTATGTTCTATAAAGCTGCTTTGAGACAATATCCACTGTTAAAAGCTCTTTACAAATAAACTTTAATTAGAGTAAAGATCTAAGATTCTTGTTTGAGATGTCTAATAAAGTCTCTCGAACTAATCTCTGGTTTTTAGTAGTAGTAGTACTTTCAATTCCTTCTTACTATATAAAGAAAAATTCTCGAATGGAGAACAGATTGAGTTTTAAATCACAACAAAATGAGAAGTACGCAAACCTTGCTCCTTATTGGTGCTGTATTCATCCTGGAAATGTGTACTGATTGTCTACATTCCCCACAAGGAGTGTGTTCGAGGCTAATTAACATAGGATTTGAAAAGTGAACGATTTGGTATAAGTGAAAAAACAAATCCTAGCGGTAACGGAAAAGGCAGATGTTGATCACTCTAATTAAGGAGTTGAAGCATGTACCTCGTTATTAGGAACACATCCACAGGTATATATTCATGAAATGATCAAATAAACCAATTTGATGACTAAACCAAGTGGCAGCAGTGCAATAGTTAAAACCATGCAGATATAGACCAGGAGCTTCAATTAATGTTCACATCAAATATGAGTATGGGGGAAAGTCGATGCACTGACTTTAACCGTGAAATGGTTGTTGGATGGTTTGAGTGATTTAGAAACTACTGATGTCCTGTTGGTGTCATGCAAAATGTCTATAGCCTATATAGAATGGTGCACAAAGTGTGTACAGAAATGCCTTGTTGATGAGAAAGGACAGAGGAGGAATGACCACTTATATATGGGAACTTAAATAACTGTGTTGGGCAGAAAAGCAGCACAGAACTAAGAAGTTAAGGTAGATCAGCTACAACAGCAGAAGACTTCAAGACAGGGGTCCACTTCTGTCTATCAAGAAACAGGACAGATAAAGGCTGGAGAAACTTAGCATGTATGTGCATGATTGTGTGCACGTGATTGAACAACCGTAGGAACAAGCAAGGGTCCAGGTGTTCCTATTAAAGTGGCCAGTGAGTGTATGTGCACAGTGACAAATCAAGTCTATACCTTCCCTATATCAAAATAACACACCGAGTTACTTTGGTATCTTTTCTTAATCTTTAACAATCCTTCAACATGAGCTGCATAAATTAGGATTCTAAGGTGACATAAATTAAGATTCAGACTCCAGGCTTATAAATTAGCAAAGTGCCAAAAGTGACCATGTGTAATTTGGGTCTCTATCAGCTTGGGTGTGGATTAAAGAGGGCAGGAGGGGGGAAAAAATCTTAAAGGTACACAATGTTCTGCTCATACCTCTCCATATTTAATCCCCAATTTGCAGAGCTTTAAATAAATGCATGGCTTGATTTGTAGGGTAATTAGCGAACGGGTTCATGACGAGCCTTGAAATGACTTTGCTCTAAAGTCTACCTTATAAATACACACATGCTCGTATCCGAATAGTTATTCGATAGCAGCAGGATTCCAAATACTATCAATATTATCACTATTTTTGAAGTGACTCTCCTCTGGGCTATTTCTGTTACAGCATCCATTCTGATGTGTCAGGAATCCAAATCTCTGTATCAACGTCCCAATGGTTCTTCTCATGCCTCGACTCCCAGCGCTCCCATCTTGTCTCCATTTTTTCTCATTTAGAAAAGGAAGCTCCAGCTGAGAGTAGGCACTGAATTAAATTTGTTCTGCGATCTAGCAAGGCTGGGACTACAAGGGCTGAGTAGCTATTTAATGAGTAGAGGCAATAACATGGAACTGGTAATTTTTTTTTTTCTTTCTTTCTTTTTTTATTTAATTAGAGTTTGCACAAAGGCAGTGCAGTTATTATCCTTCCTCAACTGGGTTTGGTGTGCCCTGTAGGAAACTCCATTTCCACTCTTCTGCTCTGAGATCTTATTTCTCTCAGCTCGGCCTCTTTACTGGCTTCTTGCGCATCATATATTGAGAAGGTCACCATTTGGTGAATATAGGAAGTGATAAAGAGAGAAAGAAAAATCTCCCCACCTTCTATTCTTGTTTGCCTTTTCTGACTCCTGCCCTGGCGTTGCCTGACAGCCTGGGTGATGGAAGTCTAAATAAAGTGGAGACTGAAAAGATGAGAAAAAGCAAAAGGGAGCTTGGGAGTTATTTTGCTTTTGTTTTTTCCCCCAAGATTGGAATTTGCTACATTGACCGAAGCGTTTTTTTTTTTTTAATCGTAACTCTGTAACTTAAACTTGTGATTCACCGACAGAAGGTTTAATATTTGTCTGATTGCTTGCTCTAAACAAACATATACTAGATTAATTGATTAGTTGAAATCAAGCACAAAAAAGCCACATCTGATGGTAAGAAAAATACTTTACCAAGAATGGTATAAAGATGCAAGGCTGAAGCTTGCTTTCTAGATTCATACAATCTATGATGTGATTATATCATAAATTTCATGGTTAGTGGAGTAAATATTTTCAACTTGTGACTGAGAAGGTACATGTGAAATACAGTCATGGGGTAATGAACGTGGACAAGGTGGATAATTCGGTGTATTGTGGGGGGGAAAAAATCGGATTAGCCTTTGAAGTAAAATCTAAACGTACACAGACTGAAGCGCAGTATTAAAGTACGAACTACACAAAACATCAGCCAGCAAAACCATTCTTTTTTTTTTGTTTGTTTGTTTTTCTGGCTTTGAACTACAAAATGTCGTCTTTATTGTATATTATATTATTGGTATTCAAAGTCCACATGGCATGAAGCCAGGGACCCTGTGATTTAACACACTGATAGTTTTATTGCAAACCTATAGCTAGATTTTACATTTTAGCCCACCTAATATCACAACATACCATTAGAGTTTGGGTTAAACGAATGCTTCTGGATGGAAATGGTTAGGCATATTCAAAAGCTCCTGCAGTGCACAGAGATTAGTGGGGGAAAAAAATCCAGCTCTTGTTAAACAAACACAGACCGGCTTGTCACAAACTGACCCAAATACATAAAATAATTTCACAGCAACACATTAGGAATGAAGCAAAGCCTGGATATTTGAGCTTTCATTATTCCACGTACTGACATCTCAGATGGGGAGTGCTCTCCAGTTACGGATGCGTGGCTTGGTTTAGGGATGTGACACTTAGGCCCAATGGAGTGTGTTGCTAAAACAACAATGTGTGCCACCCACAGCATACGTATTACTGTGAATACCAGCACTGTAGGTCAAAACACAACCACGCAGCCAAGAGCTTCCCTGCCAGGTGCTATATCAATTTATCATTGATTTCTCAACTATCAGATCCATTCACAAGTTCAGCTTAGCTTTTTTTGAGACTCATTAGATCGGAGTATGAGTTTTGACAACAATCGACAAATCAGGATAGTCATATTGGATGTTGTGTTAGGGCTTAGTCACTTGTTTGAGTGGAGATGTATGGGAGCATGCCTCTGATCTCAGGGAATCTCCTCAGCTGTTCCGGACTGGACAGCTGGACCACAGAGAGGGTAGAAAGGGAGGGGATTGTGGGCCCTTCAGACAGCCCAGTGGAGTCAGTGGGATTCAGCGACATTCCTAAAAGCCTGCTTTGTAAAAGCTAGTTGTAATCCCAGCTCATTACTTCAGACCGCACCGTGCTGTAGTTGTTCATCACCCTGGCACATTTCGGAGGCATGGAGGTTGCCAAATTGGATGCTCTTTGGTAAAGCAGTTAAGGTCAAGCCCTTTAAAATCTTTCTTTGCTCCAATATTTAGGATCAATTTTTCAGTTGAATCACATTTATCTTTATTGCCCGTCACTCAGGTTCAAGCCTGCTAAAAATGTTTCCAATAAAAACATTCATTTCTTGGTTTTGATTTGTTGTGTATGCAACAGCAAGTAAGTCTATAAATAGTTCCAAATAGATTTTAATTTTGAGTCTTTCCTGTTCAAAATGGTTATTTTTCACAGCTTAGGTGAGAAGTAAATATGGAACATAACACCGGGTAAAACATTCCTTTCAGCCTAAAAATCACTGAAAATCTTAATTTTTATTTATTTATTTATTTATTTATTTATTTATTTTCATTCATCAATAAGATTGATCTGCAGAAACCCAGAACCCATAAACGTCAATAAATACAACCCTTTTGTGGAAAAAGGTAGTGATCAGATTCTCAGCTTTTCTTTCAGCTTCTCCTTAAAGTCTAATGAGGTCTACAGAGAATGTGAGGTTCTTGATGTAACTGCAAAGACACTCGGCGAAAACCCTGACCTTTGACCCGGTGGCTGTGCTGGAAGTAAAGTGGGCAAGTAAGACTAAAGGTCTCGGTAAATAATTAAGGATTAACACAGAGGCTGACATGGGGTTAATTACTGCACATGCTAGATTACAGAGCAACACACCGAGTTATTGGCTCTTCAGTGAAATTGCCATGCCGTTAATTGGCATGAGTGTGATAGCACAATCGGCATTTTATATTTTTATTATATTTGTATACATAAAACTGTTTAAAACTTTATTTCTGAAAAAATAAATAAATAAATCCAACCAGTTGTCAATCATACATGTTACCATGACATCAGCCCTCTTCCACATCCATGACATCACAGATGCCCACGATTGGCTTGTGTTAATGTGATTAACGGGTGAGGGAGTAAGTACATCCCTCCTACCCTGGCAATCATAGCTGTGGCATTGTCAGGGCTTGAACTTTCAACCTTGTGTCTGTTAGGTGTTACATTGTTTTAAAAGCTTTAACGATTTCCACAAAAAGATTGGATGGTAGTTTATACGGCAACAAGAAAACATCACAACCCATAGCTGAAATGTCACCAATGACTTTCTTCTTTGCTTCTGATAGCCCAAATATCATGTGACTGGGGAAGGAATAAAGACTACATAAAGTCATGCCTTCCACAGATCCTGGTGTTGTGTTGTGTTGTCACTCCTTTCACAGTGCTGGTGTTCAGGTGTTCATGAACTTGGAAAAGAGACAACTCTATATAATCTTTAAAATGATTGATATTTATATACAAATGAATCGAAATGCACCACCAGCTTTTTTTTTTTTAATTATTATTATTATTATTTTTTAAAATAATATATTCAGCCTGTTCTTTTATAAGTCATGATCGCAGTGTTAATTACGAACTAGATTTCTTATCACAGATAAGCACGGACATCAAAAGTCATTTGAAATCTGCCATGATCTATAATGTAAATTCATACTTCTGGACAGAATATATAGCGCAGGTTAATTTTAGCCTTCAGTCCGAGCGTCTGTCTGATGAGTCCTGAATTAGGGGTCGTATCCTGACAGACAGGCTCATTTAACAAAACGAATGGATATGACAATCAATGCTTATTATCACAAACCTGGGCTTTAACTGAGAGATGAATGGTTGCTTTACCCACTGAGGCTTGGTATATTTTATATGCAAAACTCTTTCGCTCCTGTAATTCTAGTATTTACGCCAGCCAATTAACATTAACCAGTCTATAACGTAACATACCATACAGGTACTGAGCTCTTGTTTGATGACATCGGAGTACAATGGGACGTGTTTTCAGGCCGAGCGACACCAAAGCTAATTAACTGAAGGTGACCCTCTGATTTATTTACATTCTAAACAAAGGAGCTGCACAATACCCTGGAAATCAATCACGCCAGATAATCCAATTCTTCTAAAAGGGGGAGCGGAGGGGGCATCATTCATGGAAATTATTTTATGAGGCTTAGGCTATGGCTTTGATTGACTCTCTTTTGAGTCATGTGCTAAAAGAGTCGCTTTCATGGCGTCGCTGTACATTTTTAACCCAAGTTAACGGCAGAGATTTAAGTCCGAACATGACGGATAAAAAAAAATAAAAATCTTTTTCAAGTTTTGGAATCTTTCAATAATTGTGCAATGTATGTAGGTATAATGTATAGTTTAATTTTCCATTTTATGCAGAGGTTTAAAAGGTTTTTAAAAATAATATAGTCTATGTACAGGCATGTCTTTAAACAGCGTAATGAATTCTGTTACTAATATTTATTAATTGATCTATATATTCTTATATGTTTATCAGCCTTTTTATCCAATTGTCTTAATGTCTATACAAAGACTATTTATATTCTTATCAATTCACAAACATACATTTTTCCTGATAAATAAATCACAGGTTTAAATAATTTGCGTTTTACTAGTAACAACTTACATGGGGATTTGTACAACAGATGCTCCACATAATCAAAGATTTGTAATCCTTCGATATTCAGCAACATGTTGTCGTCCTTCGTTTGCTCCCTGTTCAGGATCACCACAGCGTTTTATGGCGGATGGCCTTACTGACACAACCCTCCCATTTTATTCGGTCGTGGGATCGGCACGTTAACCCCTCTGTGGTTGGTTTGGTTTCCTGCCCTGGAATCAAATCGTGCCTCTGGACCACCAGAGCCCATTAAAATCCAAGAACTGTAAAAATGCAATTGCTCAAAATCGTCATTGTTGAAAATTCATGTCATTATTCATTGTTCTTTTTTTTTTGAGTCTTCTAATAGCTTAAATTTTGTCTTTTCCCAGCAACAAGAGCAAGCTACACTTGAAGTACTTAACTTTCCCTAATGGAGAATTAATAACAGCAAATAATAAACAAAATGAATTTGAATAAATTAGACCGTATAATCCGTATAAAAATTGTATACCTGTTTTAATATTAGGAAAATTATAGGAACTTACTTTGTGCATAATCCATGACATAAAATTTGACTATAAATAAATAGAAAGTACAATAAATACAATAACAGAAAATAATGAAGAAAACAACATCATTATTTAAGAGTACAACTTCAACCAAGTCTCTTTATTTACTTTATATATTCTTGTAGCTAGGACACCATCTATGGCCACAGCATTATTATTATTTTGTAATTAATCTTTATATCTTTTTGTAAAATCATGTCAGTTTTATTTGCTGGGGTGTATTGGTGGTTGGTTGTGAGACTTGTGAGACCATGTCACCTTAATTGTGATTTACTGCTGTTTTGGTGTGTGTGTGTGTGTGTGTGTGTGTGTATATGTGTGTGCTTGATGGAGTAGCCTGAAATGCCGGACGGCCTGGCCTCATTAGTAAATGTCACCCCTTGTCCTCTAGGAAGAACGCCGTCATGTCCACTGATTAGCCGTTTGCGGTTTTGACTTGCTGTGCTTGTTGTCAAAGAAATTAAAAGCTAATGAAGTATACTGATGTGATGCCTGTCAGTCTAGAGCTCTGGCATGATGCCTGTAATTGTTATTAAGTAGTGTACACTCAACTGGATGTAAATATCGCGCTGACATTACAGATCAGCAACCGAGAGAAATCCATGTCAGAGACTCTAGTGAGTAATTAGTGAGTTCTACACCACCGTCAAGCCTTTAGAAGAATTTGTTTACAGATTCGCCGGATGCTAATGTGCTTCGTAGCAAGTCACCTCAGAACCTGGCAGTAGAGCTAACTCAGCAGTTTGTGTGCTTCTGTGTTGTTCCATGTTTCACTGACTGAGCAGGCTCTCTTCCTTCGTCCCCCTGAGGACAGTGATTTGGGAGATAGCCAGAAGGCCCTGATTACCTCCGTCCCAGCTGGCCAGACATCCTTTCCTGCCTCATCTGTCTGCCCGTTAACCCTCAGAGCACCTATTGATTTTTGTCCATGGCTTTAAGCGGCTAGCTTCTTCATGGCCGTTGTGCTAATTCCTCAGTTACTCTGTACAATACAAATACCTTCGTGAAATTCTCCAGAACGGTGACTAGCCATCTGTTTACTAAATGTGCTGAGAGATGCCCAGAGTTACAGCGACGTTGATGCGGTTAGCAGATGTTGGACACGGATTCTCAAAATTGACCATCCAAAGATTGCTTTCACTGTATAGATTGGGTCTAAAATCCAGTGGAGAATATAAAACTGTTTTCTTTCAGCATTACGATACACAAATATAAACATTATTTATTGGGACTAGTACAGCATTAAACATTATGGTAAAAGGTATTTTTTGAGCATAACTTAAATTGCAGTTCAAATCGTTTAGGTACTTAGACTCTTTTTATTAAGCGACTAAAGTATTGAGCTATAGATTATAGAAGCATAACTAGCAGAATTGTAATACTATCCTCTGAGAACTTGTGTTGAATAATAACAATAATGATTTTATTAGTAACATCACATTTTTAAGTAAATACTAAAAAAAAATACAGCTGATGCAATATACTGTAATTTATATGTAAATAATCATATTATATTAGACTTCTATGGAGTTATTAATGTGTAGAAAGAAAGAGTATGTGTTGTGGCACCCTATTTTATTTATTTATTTGATTTATTTTTTATAATTTCTACATTTCCTAACATCGCTTTACAAAACCTAAATAAGTAAAACAAAATAGTTTGTCCATAACGAAAAGAACATATGTAAACAACCACTTTTTTTTCAGATAAATATTAATGAAGGCAGTTTGGTTTTGTATTCATATGTTTTTTGATTGATTATATAAGTATTTATTTATTTATTTAGCAATTTTACAATTTATTTATTTATTTATAATTTCTGACTACATATTAAATGTTTTATAAGCTGTTTTTCTACAAGTCAGTACGGCTTTGAGTGTCCATCATCTCTAAGTTAATTAACGATCAGCTACTTTGCAAACTGCTCGCTGTTTTGTTTGTTTCTTTCCTTTTCATCATTCAGAAATGACCTCCTTCTTGGTACACACTGTATGTGCCTATTTCAGTTACTGTACCTAGCAGTGACATTGAAATTATTATGGTGCACTTTTGGAGATCTTTTTATAACCTTTTTTTATATTTATATATAATTTATACTCAATATAGCATGTCCTCGCAAGAGACCCACTGTCAGGGTCTGACAAACTGATTCTTTTTTTAATTAAAAAAATCTACAGGATAAAGTTGATGATTAATTAAACAAAAGTATATTGTTATAAAAGATACTACACATGGTTTTGTATTATTATAACATTGTATTATATTATTATATTAAGATTAATTCTTGTATCTACATCCTAAATACCCATAAACATAATACATAATCACATAACAATCGTAAGATTTATGTTCAGTTATCTGCAGAAATGGGGACGCCCTGTAAAGACGACGCGATACGTGATCCATTTATTACAGATACGTTTAAAGCAGCCGGTGAGTCAGTACGATGCAACATTAGGACATTACCGCACAAGCAGGAAGCCTGGGATTTTGTAACCGGAGTCGTTTGGCCGGGCTTGCCTCCTCACCCATGTGCTTTTTCCCCCCCTCTCTAAAAGTTCTCCACCAGTCTGCTGCTCCTTATTCGATTAAGCTAATGGACATCTGGATGGCAATCAGGACTGTCCAGCGTTTCCGCCTTAGCACAGATGCACCGACACAAAAGGATCTCTGAGATGAGGCTTTTTAATTGATGGATGCCAAAAGACAAATTGTTAGTATTGTACGATCCAAGAGATAATTTCCTCCTAATGAAATCTCTATTTTCTTCGGGTCGTTTGCTAGCTGATGATAGCTCAGATTTAATACGGACATGTGGATTTTCCTTTCTTGTGTAGCATGTAGCTAAACCTTTTTGCTTTCAAATAAAGAATGCACCAATGGTAGCTTTTTACAAGGGACTGAAATAATTAAGCTAATGGAGATCTGCATTGCCATTAGTGCAGCAAGCCTAAAAACTCCAGCTCCATCCACTCCCTAAATACCCTAAAGGCTAATAACATTACACTAGGCATGATATAGCATTTGCAGCATGACCTGTGGCAGGCATCACAAGACAAAGACAGACTGGAATCCATGGAGAGCCATGGCCATGTGGCCCGCTAATGACCCACACCCGTGTTCACATTGAGTAATCATGTGGTATAAAGATTCGTTCCTTTTTTTATTTTTTTATCACTGAGCACTCTGAGGACATCGGAAGCCTTCTGGCTCAGCTCGAGTTCCCTGCTTCTGAATAGGCAGCTTCTGATGCCTACATTTCAAGCATTTCAGATTAACCCTAGTGCAATAGATGTCCTGCTAGTCAAATAAATCTCCACAGGGTCTTCACAGCATTGCTGCTTCTCGAGTCAGCAGGTACAGGTATTGATTTTCTTTTTTTTTTGCTTGTTTATAGCTTCATATAAAGATAACGAACAAGACCCAGTTTGACTCTTAGGTTATATCTAAATCAGAGGTGTTCAATCCTATATGGAAAGGGCTGCTGTTTGATTGGACACCTCTGCCCTAAATGTACTATCTGGTATCCTTAAGGTTCCATTTAGAAACCCTAAGGTTGTAGAGTTCCATCTACAAATCTTATAGATCCATCTAGCAATTTGAAGGTCTTAATATTCCCTTCAGTATCCTTAACTGTACATCTAGCATTCCTATGGCCTTAGGGTTCCATCTAGCATCCTTCGGGTTCCATCTAGCAGTTTTAAGGTTCCATCTTACAATTCTAAGCCCATTTAGCAGTCTTTAATATCCATTTAGCAACCTTGTGGTTCCATCTAGCAATCCGGATGTCTTAGGGTTCCATCTAGCATTTCTTTGGTCTTAAGGCTATATCCTTAAGGTTTTACGGTTCCATCTAGGATCTTAAACTTCTTAAGGTTCTACCTAGCAATCTTTAAATTCAGTGCTTAAGATTCTATTTGACAGTCTTAATGTCTTATGGCTGATTCTAGCATCTATAGTGTTCTATTCAATATCCTAAAGGTTCCATCTAGCATCTTTATGAATTTCTTGTTGTGTTCCTACTGTACTGTCAGCACCTTTGATATGTACCTATAGTACCTTATGTTTAATACACTTTTACTTTACCGCAATATGATCAATTATCAGCACACATGATAGTATTTAGCTACATGCTAAGGCTAACTTTTTTTCTGTGTTAATGTTATGTACTTTCTCAAGTGCAACCTACGTTTATACAAATTACATCGAGCTGCACGTACACGTTGGATTCACAGCATTTGGACGTCAAGATAAGTTCACAAAGCCATGAGCATTAACAGTAAAGCAACATCCGCCATCGTTGATGTTGTGTTTGCCGCTGCTGTGCTAACATTGCTGGAAAAAATGGAACACTTGGCTCTGTGATGGCACTCTAACCGATGGAAAGGCAAATCGGTTCCTAGAAGGCTCGCCAGTGGAACCAAGCACCCGGTTTTTACTGGTGGAAAAAGGACATCTTACAGAACCCATTTTTATTTTCCTTCACTTTTACTGAACACTTTTCTCTTATGCATTTTGTGAAATTGTAAAATTCCTGGTTTTTTCTAAATATCGTCTAGGTTCCAACAAACAGTTAAAGCCAAAGCCGAGTGATACAAGCGTATTGGGTTTAGGTGTTTATTTTTGTTTAGCCAAGCTGATGAAAAACTTGTCTTCTATTTTCACTCAATTCTCACCAGTCTTCTGTCCTACCATCTGCTGACATCCTTTTCAAACCTGACCTTAACCTTATTAGCGTTATGGCAAAAGTATGAACGTGTAAGTGCTTGTGTGAAGATCCTATCAAGCCCTTTGACCCTGCTCTTGTCTCTTTGTCTGTCACCCTACGCCACTTCCCTTAACTGATGATAAAGCCTGTAACCTGAGAGCTAGCGAGAAGTGTTCTTGATCGATAGCCTCCTACAAGCAAGCTGCTGCAGTTTATGGATATTTGTGTTACCGCCGCCTCCCCCCAACTCCACCCCTCCTGCTGGCTTACCGGAATTCTTCATCTCATAAAGCGGTGCTGAAATGTATACCGGGTGTTAGCTGATCGATTTTATTATTTTTTTTACCCGTTTTTGTTTCACGCATCTTGGCACAGACCAAGAAACAAGAACGATGAGTTTTTTTAAATAAGTCTTTACTTTTTTTGTTGTTGTTGTTGTTGTTGTTGTTGTTGTTCATTTCTTTTCCTAGCAGGAAAGACAAAATATTTTTAGGTCACGAAAAAGATTTTGACAGCTTAGGTCTTGTGTACCCACTGTAGACAGTGTGTGAGTTGGGAGGAAGCGTGTCTGAATTTTTTAATTAGATAAATGTATAAATTTACATATCTAATCAGATATAGTGTTACGTCTTATAGCTATATCAAAGGGGAGGATTCCTGAAAGGTTAAGGCAAGGATAAGCGCTGAAAAACTTCTGAAAAAATTCAATGCTTATTATTGGTGTAAATGTACATCACAAGGAGTCAGGTATTCATAAAAGAACCTTTTGGCCCATTTTTCATCACCTGATCTCTGGATAGTCCTGTTTCTCCAGCTGGAAAATCTTATAATGACAAATTACAGAGATGTACATTTTGTCCTTGTTCCTAAATTGCTTGTAATGTGAGCTGGTCTGTTCTTAATTTGATTCTGTGCACTTAGATCTCGCAAAGATGCTGCGCCTCTATAGGCTTTCTGGTCATTCTAGTATGTCAGAGCTTTCCAGAAAATTCAAGCACTGAACAGAATATTATATTAGCAATCAGCAGACAAACACATGAAGCTATTTTTACTTTGAAAGCACTTCTGCTTGGGCGCAAAGCTCTGTCAAAGAAAAGGATTTTTTTTAAAGCAATCCTGAATCTGTGCGTGTAGGAAAAACATTGTAAAAATAAAACCATGATCTTTTGCTGCAAGAAAGAAACATACATCAGTGGGAATGATGTATAAACTGTATAACTATTCATAAAACATCTCTTTATCTGGCTTTGACATAGCTTGCATCATGGGAGATGGAAGCAGAGCTTGCTGAAAAGCCAGAGTTTATCCTGGAAATGAACAAAACACTGATAGCAGAGCAGATTCTTTTCAGGATGCAAAAACAGATGTCCTATTGATCCAGATCGATATAAAGCCACGCAATTTCATCTCAGCATGGAATTGATTGAATTTGATCTAATCCCTCTCTTTTTTGCCTCTCCATGTTGCAATAAACATTTTCGTTCATAACCGAATGTATAGCGAATTATCTAGAATGGCTGAACACTTCAGTTACAAACACACACTAACAGCTGGACAGATGGAAATCAGAAAAACCTACATCTTTTTCTAATCCTCAACAGTGTGTTCATGTTCTGGCAGAGAGGAGAGGAATCTGTTGTGGTTTTTGTGGTGTAACTTGTCCAGGTCAAGGTTTGATGTGTTATGCATTCTGAGATGCTTTTCTGCTCATCATGGATATAAAGCGTGATTATGGAAGATTATGGAAGTCCTGAAAACTTGCTGTCAGCATGAAACAGTCTTAATATTCTCCTCTGATATTTAAAAAATAAACAGTTATTCTATTTGCAAAACCAGTGCTCACTGGATGCCTTTTGTTTTTTTTTAATTGTTTTTTAGCACCATTTAAGTGCTAAATTCTGTCGATTTCTGTGTTAATCCGAGGAGATCATCAGTTTCTTCAAACTTGCAATTTTTCCTCATTCTTGTGTTTTATAAAAACATTAACTGAAGCTGTTTATGGCTGTTTAAATGATTGGCTAGTTGGACAAATGCATGAATACTATTAATAGATTTATTGGATGGATGGATGGATGGATGGATGGATGGATGGATGGATGGATCTGAATAAGAATTTTTATTTATTATATATAAAATAAGTAATTGCAGTGTATTTCAGTAATAATAATAGCTGTAGTAAAGAATTAATGTGGAGTAAAATATATGGTATTGGTAGATATTTGAGTGAATGTTATTATAACATCTATCTGAAATGTCTTGTTTCTTTGGAAGTGCTGTGTAATATGCTTCACTTTTGCTACGTCTAGAGAGAGAGAGAGAGAGAGAGAGAGAGATATCCAAATCCTTATATTTTACATTTACAATATACTGTATGTCTAGACCCCTGAGCCAGCATCAGCGTCATGTTGTGTGAATTTTATCACCTATTTATCACCTGTTTGTTTCTATCGGCTGGAGGCCATGCTGATAACATGGTGGCGTCGGTGTTAAATAGGAGAGCTTGCCTTGCCTGGAATGTATCTGTAAACGCCAGCGCTCTAAAACAGGCCCTGTGATACGAAGGCAGCTCTGCTCGAGGGAGTCAGCCAAAATACATCATAAAAATAATTGAAATGCACTATTCCACTGGGAACAGACAGATTCATCTTTGTCCTTCACTTCTCCTCCCATAAAAGGGGTACACGTTGTGATACAATAATATTTAACTTTAAAAGCACATATTTATAAGAAAAACGGAAAGAAATCTATAACGGTCATCATGGATAAAACTGTTGTCTAGTCAGTGAAGTGTCTCTCATTTCACGGTATACTGCCGCTTAAGGTGTCATGCTGTCTTTTTTATTTTTGAAAACACACACACACACACACACACACACACACACACACACACACACACACACACACACACACACACACACACACACACACACACACATACAGAAAAAGTCTACATACTGTAGGAACCAGGTTCCTTTTGACAGTGTATTAACAACAATTACATCCCAGCTCTGTCAATGCTAGGTTCACAACACTTCAGCATTTCTAGGGTAAAAACACACAGAGACTCGTATAACATGCATGCTACATAAACTGATTTTTATTTTATTTTTATGGGGAAGATTTCTGTGAGGAGATTTATTTTTATTTAGCATTAATAGAAGGAGTTTTTGGTCATAGATGCTAACAGAGTATACCATACACAATAAAGGGCACTTGTTTCATATATAATCTGCTGTTCTTCAAAAATAAAATTAATTTGTGGTGTAAGAGGAATAAAAATACTTCAGCAAATTGCAAAATAATCATCTTCAGCATGTCCACTAAGTGGCTTATTGTTTACTTGTAACACAGAAAAGCTAGTTTTTACTAGGGCCTTTGTTGTTTTCTGCTAATTTTCTTTCTGCTTATTTTTAGTTTGTTAGTTAGAATTACTCTATTCACAGGCAAGAAGAGGATGACAATATAGATGCAGATATACACTGACTCAAACTAAATCATAATAAATAACTGGTTTGCATGAGTACAACACTCTATCTTTAAGTAGAGTTAGCTGTGCTTGTGTTCGTGCTCGCTCGCTATGTTGTCGCTAGCTTTCCTTAACCCATTTCTTCTAAGTACAGTGGATTTCACACTTCCTTTTCAATACAAAATGCACATTTTCAACATTCTCTTATTTGTTCTGTCTAAAATAAATAAAATTTATTTCCTGGATATCCTGTGGATGCTAATACTGGATGCAAAATCCTGTGTTTCTTGTGTTTTCCTAAGTTCTAAATCTTTTTTGTGTGGCTGTATCTTATTTCATGTTTAAATTACAATTTTAAGTTTCAGATAGTTTCAAATATACTACATAAACTGATTATTTGTCTCTCATATTACTCGATTATTTTTCATCTTACATATATTATTTTTTTAAACTAAGCTGCCTCCTTTTTATACATCTTTTTTATTACATCTATCTAAGTATAAATCCAAATCACTCCTCCATTTCTAATTTTTTTTCCAACATCCCAACCCCACCACCTCCCGACCCCTTAAAGCGACATTTAATCAAAAATGTCCAGACTGCCACTTGGATAATCTAGCATGGCACTAGTCCAAAAATTGAGTGTTAAGTGGAGTGCATGCCATGACTAGCTCAATCTAGAACGGGCGGAACTGATAACAGGTCTCCAGTGACAAATTCCCCTCCAGACAGCATGAGGTCTGTTACAGGCTCGAGGCAATGTAGGGGATAAAAAAAAATCCTAATTCAAATTTAATTGTGTATTTGCAACACCATGCAATACCCCAAACCTTGGACTGATGGATGGACGAAATGCTGTCAAAACAGTTATCGGAAGCTATCAGTCAGTGCTGTCTCTCCCACCAAACACCTCACTGGTTCACAAAAAAGGCCTGGCCTGTACAACTAAACCAAGGCAGCATTATTGGGGGCTATGTGTTTGGTTGGAGAAGCTCATGCTGCTGAGGGAATTGCTTTGTCTGAGCAGTTTGGCTCAACAGCAGCTGTATACATGTGGTAGTTGTGGAAGCTGCAGCCAAGCAACAAATAAAGACTTTCTTTGTTTTTTGTTTTTTTATTATACTCAGAGAAGAAATGTCAGTGGGTGGGATTTTTAAAGATCACGTCAGATTTGAATGCCATTATTGGGTCTGAATTCATTTTAATTCCATGCTTTAGTTTGAGATTTTGAGGAAAAAACTTAGTGCTAGAATTGTAACTGGTTTTTCAAAGTATTCATATGTTTGAAGGCAATATTTTTTAATATTCCACTCTTCTTTAAAAAAAAAAAAAGGTGCAAGATTTAGCACTATCAGGGTTTCAGATATGGGTAAAGAAATACGGAAAGTAAAGAAATATATTAAGGGGTGATTCCAAATTATTATGTAAACTTTCCTATTGTTAGTCTGTGGTAACATGAACATACGATTCATACGATAGATGCGACTGAATTTGCTTGCAGACAGCACCGGCTTGGACCGTCCCAGATCACTCAGGTTCCGTGTGCAAAATTCATTCATATTCAGTATTGTCCCATTTTATGCAAACCATAGACAGGACCACAATAGATGGGTACAATAGAGATGCAGATCTATTTCCATGTCAATATCCAGGGCTATTTAATATAACCTAAAAGACATCAAAGTCGGACCTAAAATAGCCCTGAAATTGATCGTTATCCCTCCTGAGCCCTCATATGAGGTTGAATTTGGTGTCAAGAGTCTGAATAGAGACCATTTTCCTACTCTGCAAAGGATGAGCAATTTTTGTTTGAAATTTTTACACATGCTGAATAGATATTACTCACAGACTTAAGCTGTGTTGCATGTTTCTACTTCAATCATGCGGTGTAATCATCATTTTTTCTTAAAGTCCATCAATTCCAAGTTTTTTTTTTATTGGCTTACGTGACAGAGGCTTACGAATGAATATGTAATAAACACCCCATTGTCTTTGACACCCCATGTCCTTTTCCTTCCTAGTGTGTCTTGTACCACTATAGCTAGAGATTGTGGTGTTGTAAATGTAAATATAAAGCTGGTACTTTTGAGAGTGAATAGCCTCATTGGTGAGGTGATTTGTGGTCAGAGTTGAAAAGGAGGATAATTGGAGTGGAAAGGATTATTTTTAGGGTTACCACCCTGTGTCTCCATCTGGCCACACCACTGGTTTTGGACAAAGACACAGACAAAGGTCTGTTGTTAGGTTATTGCTGGAGGTTTTTTTTTTGTCCATTTGACCCTTTTCAGTTGTTGATGTTTTTTCACTCTGCTAATTTATCCTATTTAATTATTTTTCATATTGTTACCTCATATTAAAGTAAGTCACTAGGACTATTATGAGTAGTTAAAGATATATAACAATTTATCATCACTGGTCCTGACTAGTCTCACCAACATCACAGAATTCACAGAGGATCACAGCAGGCAGCAGTTGTTTATTTACACACCAACGTAGTGAACTCACTATGTCAATTAATCAGAGCAATCATTAATGTCAATACTGTTAAGATTTCTCTCTAAACACAAATGGGTGGCTTCATGTAAGGCGACAGCAGGATTTCATGCAGATTTCCGCATTCCATCTGTCTGTCACGTTGACGGACAGGTGCAGGGCAGGTTAGGCAGGGGGTAGTCGATACAACAAGCAAGGAAGAAAAAAACAGATCTGAGAAAGCAGGAAATCTGATTAACATGCACGCCACTATGCTGGAAGGCCTGACAGAGAGCTGCAAATGTGACTAGTGTGCTATTTGCATTCAGTCAATCTCCATTGGCTCATATGCGACTGACGCCACTGCCTGATTAGACGTCTGTTTGGGACCTCATATTGCACTCTCAGTCCTTGGCAGAGGCAGATTTCTGACGAACACCACAGCATCAAAGACTGGGTGGGGTGAGAACACATAAACACACACACATTTTATATATATATATATATATATATATATATATATATATATATATATATATATATATATATACACACACATACTCATACTGTACACACACATTCAGTGAAGGAGAGCGAGAGGCAAAGCTATAAATAGCATGAGCCTTGTTAAATATTGTAGGCACTCGCCTGGCAAGAGGGAGCATTTCCCACCCAAACGAAAAAAAAAACAACAACTTCTAAACAAATATAAAAAATGCTGAAACCTGTGCTGAAAAGCATAAACATATTTGTTGTCACTGCATTGTGTGACTTTTCTTTCAAAACCCAGGAGATTTAGTGGCAATCGTAGAAATCCTCAGAAAAAAAAAAAGAGAGAGAATAAAAACCCCACCGCCTTCCTGTCTGTGGTTCCAGTCGTAAATCCTGGCTGTACAATCAGCAGAAATGTAGAAAGACTCAAGCAAGGTTAGCGCTTATGCTAATCTCAGGTTTAAGCTAATGCTAGCTGTTTTTAGCACCCTTTGTTCTCAGAAAATCTGTCACTTCTGCAGATATATTATGCTTTATCAAATCAAACCAAAGTACTAAGTTATACAGAATGTGACAGGTATTTTATTTTTATTTTTTTTGGGGGGGGGGGGAATAAGCTGAAATTCAGTCTCCCTTCTCGATGGACATGATGACACAGGAGCCTCCATGCGGACTTTGATCAAAGCGTACAAGTGGATGCGTGGAGCCTTGCATGATGAGTGAGATCAGAGAACCTGGACCATCATGACAAACAAATATCTTGATATTACTCCCTGCTGTCCTCTTGATCTTAAGAGGAGATTAACGCTAGATGAAAAAGCCAGCAACTACGAGCGCATGCAGCTTTTTTTTTGTATCTTTGCCTTTTTTTTTACTCTCTCTCTAATCTATTCAAGTGTACGGTTGTCTCATCCTGTCATGGCATACGTCAACTATCTTTTCACGTCACCTGCACAAGGGCAAAATTTCCTCGGCTTCAGATCATCGTGGCGGCCGATCCGTCTTGTCTATTTGGAGAGCACTGATAAGTTTGAGGAGGTTAAGTACTGGCCGATAATAGAGCTTCCGTGGCCGCTTTCACAAACACATTTTTTCATCAGAAAAAGTGGGTTTTTGGGGGGAGATCAATGTGTTACACAATGTCATCAATACCCTGACTGAAAAAAAGCACCTGCAATAAAAGGCTAGTCCATTCTCAAGCCATTTATATCCTTTTGAGCTCAGATTGCTGAGGTATTCAAAAATGTTCCAATCTTTGGTAAATGCTGTATAACTACTGGAGCTCTCTTTGCTAGTGGAAACATGGAAAAACCTGTGCGTGTTGCTATCTTTTAACAACTTGCGATGCGTCAACTTCCTAAGTCATGATAACTGCTAATGAAAAATTAATATCATATTCAAAATGAATAGATGTTCTAAATAAATACATATGAATAACTAATAAACTTTGCCCGAAAGACAAAGAAAGAGCGTGAATGTGCCACTCCATGCTAGATTCACGGCAACTGTAGTAACGGCCTGGTCAGGGTTGCAATGTTTGAAATTAGCCTTCTTTGTTATTGTTATATATCAACTAATTTATTATTTTTGGTCAAAAATCACGGGCAACAAAAACAAAACAGCAGCTTCCCTAGTTATTTATCGAATAGTTATTAATCGAGGGTGAGCAATTTTTCTGGGGCAATTCTAAGGAAAAACATCCGATCATCTAGAGCACTAAACAGACACAATTAGTGTCGTTGTGTTACATCTAAAAACTATAGATAAAGTCTAGCTAGCTATTAGTAGTTCAAGCTATCTGAAAATGTATTTCTGTTTACTGAGGCTTGCAATCGGTTGCTATTAGATTAATTTTACGCTCTGGATCTTTTGCAATTGTTTTTCTGAACATTAGCGTAAATGACAGAAACTCCATCCCAGACTGTCTACTGTTGGAGGATGCATGGTTGCATGTTGTCATATTATTTTACCAGAAAAGTAAAACTCCCTATACCGTACATTACCGCACATTGTCGGCCCATCAATATCATCGACGAGGTAATGCAGTGCTAAAAACCTAACTTGACACTGACGTAATAATTTTTTAAAAGCTGGTAGCGGGAAGTAGTTCAGCTTAATCAATCCATTTTGGAGGAACCTTCCCGGATAATACTCTCGATTAGCCTGTATTAGGATGTAATGAGTGGATATGAGATGTTCAGGTAGAGCGACTGCTGTGAGAGAAGACGATTATATCTTCAAAAATGAGTCTGCAGGCCTGTCTCATCCCTAATTCATAGTGACACCACATTCTCATCACTTGATAAAAAAGAAGCCTGCCAGGTTATTACCACTGCAGACATGTGGATTCAAAGAGATGGAGATGAGCTGAGGGGTATTTCCTTGTCTGATAGGGATGGATATATCAAAATCTTTAAAACTACATGGCATTAGTTCACAAGATTCTGGGTGAAACCCGATGAGTAGACCCCAATTAAAAATCACACAATAACACCAAGCTGGTGTCCCATTTTTTTTTATCCATACATTACATTAAGGATTTTCATATATCTGGAACACACTTCCATCTACTCAGTGAATCTGATGCTAGTCAGCATTCTGTCATGATGGATAGTCTCTTGGGTGCTTGAGATTGGTGATTTGTTCTGTGAAACAGACCTGATCAGTCAGAAGTGCTTCAGTTTGAAGATTTCCACCGAGCAAAGTCTTTTTTTTTTTTTTCACTGCTTCAGCCTGCTAACGCTGCATCCTAGCAGCAGAACTGAGTCGAGTTATTGGCACTTCTAATAGTCTTTAGAAATGCACGTGTCACTCGGTGGTCAAGGTAATTTATGTAATCCCTTCACTTCTGCACCCAACTCTGTCTTTAAATCTCTTGCGCACTTCATCCCCCATCCCCCACCCCACCTATTTGCAAAATCTCTGGCCAGTTCTCATTACTGAAAAAGGCTCTTCTATATCTCTCTTTTCCTCCCATCGCTCTGTCTCTCCTTATTAGATCTGTGATTCCAGTAGCGCATTAAGATATTAAATCCAGGAAGGGAATGGCTGCTTCTTGCCGACTTGGCAAGATCCCCTCTCCTTCATTTCTATCTCTCCATCTCTGTTGCCCATCTCTACACCAAATGGATCCAGAGTCCAGTGGAGAGGGAGTAAAAGAGAGAGTGGGCATCTCTCACTGTCCTGGCTCATGGATGGCCACACAAAGCTCTCCCTTGTGAGCAAAGGAATGACGGGAGAAGGCTAACACAGTGGACGCTCTGTCATCGGTCGGATCCTGCTGATGTGTCACTGAATGAAGACGTGCATGCATGCGCCCACGCAGCCCCGACGCCACTGGTGCATTCTTCATGACAAGTGAGCATCTATTATGGCTGTTCGTTAGGCTGTGTGGCTTTGCCAACAAACGAAAGAATGTCTTTTTTGTACTAGTCCTGTCACTGGGGCTCTCTTTGACAAGAAAGAGATGAGACATTTAGCCTCGTAAGGAGTTGCTTTTGCTCTTATGAGATTTTTCAAATGGAACCATAAAGCCTCAAAGATGGAAAGGGTTTTTGGCCGAGGAATAAACTGTACTTTATAATAACCTTGGGGAACTATGAGTGCTATAGATCGCTCGTATTCCCAATTAGCTGAACTTTTTTTTAATGTTAATTTAATTACAGATCGAATGATCATGTGGTGAGATGTTCCCCTCTTCAGTTGATGTATTAAAACTCGTTAACATTTTATCGAATGGACAGCCATACCCAAGATTTGCTGCACAATTACTGCAAATGGATACGTCACTGTTCCTCAAAATGTACCACAAGCGATATTTTGATTTCCATGCGCCTTGAGAGGGCATTTTTGCTTGGGTTTTACCCAGAATTACCCATGTTGGAAAACATAGACTTGTTACAGTTATGCAAACCTCCTGCAAAATAATTGTCAGCATGTGTTCCTCTAGATTACTCAGATGACTTCAGACTTGATTTTGCTTATTGCCTTGTTTGGTGCACTTCAGTAATTAACCCGTTTTTCCCTGATTATTTATATATCAATTGTAAAAAAAATCTTCTGATTTATAATCAATTAAACAGTTATGGCTGATTTTTTTATACATGTGCCTCTATTCGATATCGTCATCATTAGCATGCTGACTTTCCACAAACACCATAATGGATCCAAGACACATCTGGTACCATTAGTTGTCAATGTGCCACGATCTTACTGCTTCTACCAGCTCTGATCGACAAGCTCTTTCTCTTCCACTGTTCCCTCTAGTCAGTTATTAACCCATAACCCCCCACCCTCGTCCCCCTCATCTGACGGCAGATCTCGGCACTCTTCCAACACACTCATATTCCCTCTGAGAATACCAAGTGTGTTAAAATGAGTGCTTTTTCCCCCCTCTTTTCTCACAGCTCCATTCATTTGCCTCCAGTAGCAGAAACCCCAAAGGTCCATTGCCTTCCCCCTCATAAACACTACCATAGAGCACTATAAGGAGCGAAAGCTCTAAGAACCATTGGGTTGATGGGTCCAGAGTCTGTCCATGAGTACACACTTTTAGTGAGAATTGTTGGAAAGAGGTGGGAGGATACCAGAACTCATGATTGTGGCTTGCTGGAATATTCTCCTACAGGCTGCACGATGGTTTGCATTTATGCTGCAGGAAATAGAGGGATGAGTCAGACATGTCATGGCAGCTCTGTGGTCTTCGACTGAAATGGTGCAGGCAGCCGTTTTGTTTGGCAGAACAGGTGTTTGATACACATGTCAGATCAATTAGAGCCAGAAAACCTCCTGGCTTCGGTAGCCGACTCTTTTCTTTTAATTAGCTGTCACTTATTCAGTAAAAGTTTGTGTTTGACAGACCAAGTAAACAATGAACAATATAACATACTTCGATTACTTCGATAAGGTCTCGACGGTACTAACTTCACATTACAGGACAGGGAAACATTATGGAATATACAGTATGATGATATAACAGCTTGATGGAATGTCTTGATGATATTTTTAAGATATATTTCTTTTTTTCTTTCTTTGAGCTGATTAGATGAGCTGATTAGATGTTTAAAATATTATACTGATCAGATGTTAATGTTTTTATTTTATTTTCTGTTTAGTGTAGATGTTAGATAAGGAAAACCAGACCTGTTAATTAGTGTGAATTATTTATTTAAGTGTTTGTTTGTTCATTCATTGAGTCTCCCAAAGCGACTCTTTACTATCAATGAACTCATTTTTTAAACATGACGTTATTCTTCTACTAGTATACATATCATGCTACATATCATGCTACATATCTTGAATCAGAGAAATGTCTTTCAGCATCAAGCTATAATCATTTTGTCATACTGTCCAAGTGTAAACACATTTCCCCCACATTATTAGCCGAAAGTCTCTTCTTTCAACTTTTTTTTTTTCAAAGAATGTCTCATTAAAGAAAGAAAGATTTGGCTTTTGGAGCCCAAAAATATTAAATAAATAAACAAACAAAAAAGTCTTACTAATTGGGATGTATCTGGTTTTCATTATGTAACATCTACAATAAACAGAAGGGAAGCTAAAATATATAAGTTTTAACGAGTGACAAAATCCAAGTAAGTAAGTAAGTAAGTAAATAAATAAATAAATCACACTAATTAACGTCTGGTTTTCAATTAACAATGACCAACTTTTTTATGAATGTAAAAAAAAACTCTGGTTATATACAGTAAAATTCATTAAACTGAGAAAAAAGAGAAAAATGATAAAATCCAAAGTACATCAAGGCTAACAGCACACGGTCATCGATAATGATTGTTTTTGTTTATTTTTATTTAGCGCAATCTCTTGAAAATGATTACATCTCAGTCTGAAATGAGAACACGAGGTGGAATCCTACAGAAGTGTCACATTGCAACTCAAATTAGTTTCCAAAGTCTAAATTGCTGCATCTTTTTTTTCCCCCCAAAAAAGTACATCAAAGGAGCTGAAACACTGATGTGTGTGTGTGTGTGTGTGTGTGTGTGTGTGTGTGGTGTGTCTGACAGAGACCAGTAAGGTGGGAGCTCTGACACTGATAGCAAATGGATATGAGTGGCAAATAACAGGCACGAAGAGAACAAGCTCTAAGTTTAGACCTGGTCTCCAGACAAAAGCAACAATCACAGAGTTAAATCAGGAGCTGCCTGATAACCCGACGCCACCGCAAGCTTTCAAACCTACTGGCTTGAGTAAAACAGACAAAAGGAATTTGATTAATCCTTTTAAGCTGCTTTGTGACTGAGTATGTCATTAAAAGTGCTTCAGCAGTAAAACTGACTGAGCAAATTGTGTACAATTTAGGTTAAATCCAGCGGGCCTTATTTACCTGCTGGATACTCTACAAACTCATTTATTCGTAAATCTCTTGCAGGACCTTTGTTCGTAATTTTATTTTTTCTGGAAAAGCGATCACACCCTATGAATGTGTTAATGTATGTAATATATAGACTCACTAAAGTGAACCTTGAAATAGTGTAAATAGTGCAATTTTATATTCCGAATGTGTTTGCAAATTGAAATAATCAAATATTCATTCCAATTGCTGTAATAAAATAAAAAAAAAATAAAAAACTTGTGTGAAGTTCATATGTTTCACATTAATGACAGAAAACAGATCGAAAGAAAACATATTGAAATAAAACAAACAAAAATAGCCATTTAGTAAGATAACAGAAATGTTGCTGTAACACAGGAGGTCTCTTTAGTTGTGTCGATGATAGCTGATGTGTTGCGCACTGGCCGAGCTGCCTTACTGGAGCCATTTTGTCAGCCTGTGAGCTTTCCCTTATATGGAATTTTGTGGGCGTGGCTCAATGCAAATCAGCAATTGGTTTTTTCAACCTACGCAGGTAAATATAAAGAAAATCAACATTACCACAACCTTCGTGAATATCACTGAAAAGGTTTTGCTCAGAGTGGCCTGTGGAAATGACTTTGTAGGCACAGAGCCTAGAAATAAAGTCCAAGCTTATTCATCTGATCACACAAAGGTCACAATGTCCAGCGTTTACTTTACAAGCTGCCAAACATTAAAAAAAATCAGGAATGTTCCATCTGTCAACAAAATCTAACACACGGTGCTGTATCTATAAATGACCTCCACAGGAAAACACAAAGATCTATTTAGCAGGAGGAAGTATCATATGAGGAAGCACTGGTGGAAAACTGGCACATTAAAAAATTTTGTAATGACTCATTTTTGTGTCTGTGAGTTGATTATAACAGTCTTGTATAACTGACGTACAAAGCATCTCATGGTGTAAGCTGACACTAAAAACAGGTATATACACTTTTTGAAGGTTTCAGTGGTTAACGTGTTGGACTACCGCATAGAAGGTTGTGAGTTAAATCCCCCATCCACCAAGCTGCCACTGCTGGGCCCCTGAACAAGGCCCTTAACCCTCAATTGCTCAGCTGTATAAAAATTAGATGAAAAAATGTAAGTCGTACTGTATAAGGGCGTCTGCCGAATGGTTCTAGGTTCTGTTAGATGCCTTTTTCCAGAGTGACATTTCTCATTCATCTTATTTACATACATATATAACTGAGCAGTTGAGTTTAAGGTGCTTTACTCAAGGACCTACAGTTTCAGTGCTAAGATTTGATGACCTCAGGAGCTTCTGATCTGCGATCGGCTGCAGTGATGAGATCATTGTACATTAGTGTGCATTGTGATATTGTGCTCTCTCTGATGATGATCAATGTTCTGGGAAGCTCACTCTATGTGGTAAGGATATAAAATCCAATCAGTTCTAACAAAAAGAGAAAAGAAAAAAGTCCTTGTAGTCAAGCGTGATATTTTTTATTTTTTATGTACACGTTAAATATACGCTTATGTTTTTTATTATCTTTGAACAATGCCAGAAGTTTTATATACTGTAGGTGTGTTGATAAATCATATGTTAGATTATTGCATGACAAACAACATTTGTGATGCATTGCTGTGATGCAAGTGCAAATTTTTATATATAATTCCAAGAATACTGAGATGATCAAATTTGGCAATATAACATAGTTTTGTCTGTGTTTTGTAACCGGGCTTTGTAAAAAAAAAAAAAAAAAAATTCTTGTTATCTGAAGAATTAGGGTTGAAAGTGATCTTGTATGACCAACATTCTTTTCTGGGAAAGTGTCTTAATGTAATACAATCACATTTTCCCTAGTGGATGTGTCAAGGTTAAATAAAAACAAGATCTGGCTTCCAGTCACACTCATAGCTATTATCATGCATTCTATACCTTTCTCAGTTTCTCAGAAGTCACATAACAACCCTAAGGCTCTGGCCACTGATGCCACTGTTCAGGAAAATAATCCATATCTTTGTGGAAATCTCTTTGATATCGTACTACTTAAAAAAGCAAACCGCACTGTGCTCAGCTTCAAACCTCAAATAATCAGAGAGAATAAAATGCAAATTGGAATTCATCGCATGCATCTGTGCCATGCATGTTAACTCAAAATCCAGACAAGGTGAAGCAAGGAAAGTTCCTTATCAGGATCAGGAGAATTCAGATTGCAGACTGAGTTAACACTGCTGTTCA